>NC_050459.1:2694542-2932042 GCF_903995425.1 Onychomys torridus | reverse complement strand
TCTTATTTTAGTAATAAAGACAACTTGAGTTTTGATATTAAAACAACTCAAAAGTGAATCATACCCAATCAGTTATGACATAGAGATTCAAATTGGATGTCTGTATGATTTCACACTTCATCACTTGTTTGCTTATGTATATAATATGAATCAAAGCATGGAAGGATTCTGATCCATGGCCAGGAAATCACCAAAAAAAAAAAAAGTTTTTTGTTTTTGTTTTTCATGTTGACCTAAAGAAAAGGAAAGTGAGCATCTTAACGTTTGGGTACTGTTGATAAATCTGTGAATCCCTGTGTTTTTCTGCATGTTCATCTCTTCCCAACTACTTTTCTATTGCTGGAGTTTGGGGTCATTAAAATCGTCACATTATGACCATTTATTTTATATTCTGGTAACCCATGCCTTTCAACAAAAGAGAGGAAAATGAAAATACACCATGCCATGCTAATTTCTTAGGCAGAGTGGACCTACCCACTGTGTCATCCCAGCCTTGAGTGTGGTTCTCACTTCCCTGGTCTGTTCCTTGGTGCTACTTAGCTAATTCCCAGTTTGCTGAATCTACTCTCAAGGTTCTTTGCCAATTCCAGGGAGGGTTAAGAGTGCCACTTCAATTTAGTTCCTGTGTCATCTTAGAAAAAGCTGTTTCACCATACCTAGGAGTAATTCTCAGTGGCCTCCAGATATTTTAAACTGCTACTTTCAATTCTGACTGGAAGCATTAACATTAAGTTCCAATCTGGTCCCATCATTACCTTGTTTGACTCAGAGCTTCCCCAAAGGAAATCAAATGTAAACATTCCTTTATACCTCTATTCCTTACAGTGAACCTCAGGGTGATGTTAAAATCCAAGTGCCTTTATTTATTTGTTTTTGCTCATCTCGAAATGGGCATCAACAACATTAGTGTGCACACGCAAATTGAAAGCCATTTCAATCTTGTTTTCTAAAACATCATCAATTCAGGAATGTAAATAGAAAAGACACAATTGAGAGTTGAATAAAAGCTCACAGCACAACCTGTTCCTGCCGTTTCCTGGTTCCCTTGCTGAGATGGGTTGAGCTGTGGAAGGAAGGACCCATACAGAATATGAAGGGCGGCATCGGCTCTGTGACCTCAGCTTCTACTTGTGGCATCTACATGTTTTGAATGCCCCCCCCCCACTAATTTCACAGGACGCAAGGTACTTAAGTGACAAAGCAAGTCAATGCTCCCCTACCCCCTCAGACATGTGGACCACAAAGTGCCTGGACACTCTCTAGCAAGTGCATTTATTTCATGTCTACTCTTTTTATGTTTGATGTTATAATATAATTATATCATTTTCGTCCTTTCCTTTCTACCCTTCAAACCCTCCTATGTGTCCTTCTTTACTCTCTTTCAAATCCATGGGCTCTTTCTTCATTAATTGTTATTACATGTATACATGTATATGTGTCTGTCTATATATCCCTAAATATAACCTCTTCAGTCTGTATACTGCTGCATGTATGTTTTCCAGCCTGATAATTTGGTACTAGATAACCTGTTGGTGTGCTCTTAATATTTTACCCACTCTAAGCATTCCATAGGTGCCTGTAGTTCCTTGTGCAGTGTTGAGACCTTACAGTTTTATCCTTTGTCCAGTTTAGCATGTCTGTTGGTGTCATCCTTGTCCAGCTCATGTTTAGGCAGTCATGTTTATGAGACTTAATGGAGGTAGCTTCTGACATTACTACAAGACACAGTCTCACAGAAAAACGCATGATCTTCGGGCCTTTTCAATCTTTCCTCCCCTCTTCTGTGATGTTGGTTTAAAGTAAGAACTCCCCAGTTCCTTGGCCTCTCATTTCTCTGTATGACTCAAGGCTGGATCAAATAGTGGTGTCCCTCAACAGGACCTTGGGATAAAAGATCACAGACAAAGTAATTGATGGTTCCAGAGTTTCCAGCCTCATAAAAGGGCATGCTTATGTCCACCCAAGTTCGCGGTGAACACCTTCAATGTTTGAGGTGCTGAAATGTGTGTTCTCTTATTGTCACAAGCACTCACAGGGAAATGATTTCAAACAACATCAGGTCTGGATAAGAAGAAATGGAGATCAAGATGTACCAGGATATAACATAAAACTTCTGCTCACTGTAGTTGGTAGAGTGAGATAAGCTATGATTTAACTTCTTGGAATTGCAAAGTGTATTGTAATTGAATTAAATCTAGTAAAATCGTTCCCTGCTGTATTTTAAAAGCAAATCACAGGTTAAAGGCTACAATGATATTAGGGAAAATAGAAAAATCAAGTTACTATTTCTTGTGGGCTACTTCTTGCCTCTTTCATGAAGACTGAAGGAGAGCCACTTGTCCTCCATACCAGCCAGCCCACACCTAGCCTTCTGAGAACCCCAGGGATAAGTTTTTATTCACAAAAGATTGGGCCGACTAACCTGGAACGATGCATAGCAGAAAGAGGAAAATGTACCTCTCTTAACTAGGAGTTACCATCTGTCTGTGGTGCTCAAAAACAGACCCAGTGAGACCCAGAGATTCTTTTTCTTATATCATCTATTAGGTGTATTGAAAATTGATTTAATTCTTTGAGCTTGGACTAATAGCTTACATCTAAGTTTTGTAGAATTTTCTTGCAACATCCTTTTATGTATGACTTACAGTTTATAATAATCAAAATTCTTGTGAGGCAAAATATGAACAAAGCATCTTGTGCACAAACCCTCAGCAGCAGGACCTTTAAAATCTAGCAGTCCTTAGTGCTTGCTACATTGTACACTGCTGTTGTGCTGTATTTTGTCTCTCAAAATTCCAAAGCATATTCCATCTCCTTTAAATCAGTGTTTTAGTTTCACATTTAGTCAAAGTATATTGAGTAATCACACACTACAATTCACTAACTTGACCAGTAAATATGGCCTCCGTCACAAGAGAACAAATT
The DNA here is from genome assembly GCF_903995425.1 of Onychomys torridus. Classification (NCBI taxonomy): domain Eukaryota; kingdom Metazoa; phylum Chordata; class Mammalia; order Rodentia; family Cricetidae; genus Onychomys; species Onychomys torridus. The sequence continues at coordinate 2,929,117 of NC_050459.1, read as the reverse complement.
CAGAAAATAATATCAAGAAATCCACACTCTAGATAACAAACTCTAAAATAATTTTTACTCTACCCAAAGTCCATCTGAATAATCCAGCCAGATAAAAACAAAATGTAAGAAGAAAAGCAGATATGTTCATGTTTCAAGAGGTAAGAGTTATACAGGTACATTACGTTTTAAATTTATGAGAACGTTTGCTTTCAGAACAAGATGTTAGGCATGTTTCACATGACATTTCTCAAACTCAGTTGATGAAGAAACCTTTTATTTTCTTGCCTTGATAATGCACATTTTGTCTTGCACTACTTTAAATATGCTATGCAGTTTCACCAATAAAATTAGTCTTGGGTAACCATTAAGAAAATGCAGGTGCCTGGAATTTTGAAATCTATAGTAGAATTTTGTCACGCAGTGGCTAGCATCAATTCCTATCTTCACTAGAGTTATGGAGCCATCTTGAATAATGACAAGAGAATAATTAAATTTATTGAAAAATGCTTTACAATATAAAAGGTCTGGAAGCTCACATTAAACTCATAATGTGGCCATCTAGAAAAACTAAGACTCAGTAGAGTTTCCAGAGACTTGGTGACTGTGAGCTTGGCCCTGGGATGTATAATAAATCATGGGCCATTTGACAAAGATGTCAAATGAAGCATGTGATCCCTATAAATATGAATTGTGAGCTTTTGCAGCAGGGGCAGGTGACAGAGAACTATGTTAATAAATTGGATATATCTCATGAACACCATTATGTGTAAAATACTGATTAACTCTTTATAGTAGCAAGATGATAAATAAAGAGATGATATCACAAAAATCTTTTTGTAAACATTTGTTCTCATCTAAAGTCTTATTTTCCAATGGTGTTAACAATTGTATAAGAATCAAACTCATTTTTGAAGATTATAGAATACAAGAAACCCTTTGAATGAAAAATCGTTACAATCATACACAATTTGGATGTATACCACAACCAATCACATGTTGAAAATTCAGGGCTGATAACAGCCTCATTTCCTCTTCACTATAGGGCTACAACAATGAAAATTTATACTTAGTGTGTTCAGGGATGTCTGAAATACATCTTTTTGGGATCCAAGCATCAAATTTGTGTGTTTAATATTTATTCATTTATAATACATAATAAAATTGTGTTGACTTAGGATTAGCAAACCACGGTTTTTCAAAATTATTCATTTATCCTCAGCACAAAGCATGCTCAATTTCTATGCCAATGTAAAAGTTTTTAAAGCCCCATGCTCTGTTTGAAACAAGAAAACTTGTTGGCAGGCCAGCACAGTGGCACGGGGAGAAACAAACATCTTCCAAACTTGACAACCCGAGTTTGACCTGGCTGAATAAGATGTATGAAGAAGGGAACAAACTCTTGTAAGTTGTTTCTGACATCCAGACATATGTGGTGGCCTTGCATGCATGCACTTAAACATATACAGACGTAATGTAAATGACTGTAAAAAAATTCAATAAGAAAACCATGGCTCTATGATTGAGACATTGTTGCTGACTGGTTGTGATTTTTCTTAGCAAATGAGTCACTCTGCTTTTGAACATCCTGAGTATGTTCCACTGCTAAAGCAGAACTCTCATTGTGAATAGACATATCGATCCAATACAGTCAATTTTAATTTAAAAAAATCTGAAAGCATCAAAGATCTCTAGGAAAAAAATCTAGGCTATCTTTCTATTTTCCCTTCATCTTCTTCTAATTTATTGTAAGTCTCCCTCCTACCATCACAAATATAGAAAGAAAAAATCTTTGTAATTGACTAGGTCCCTATAAAATAGAAAAAAAATTAACTCCACAATCCATTCCATTGTTGCTATGGGATAAATTAGTAATATGATGAAAGTCAGGCTAACCTCACCAAACATATCTATGCAGCCTGTGACCTGTGGTCTCCACATGGCAGCATGAAGCCAATGACAGTTATGAATATTGCCAAAAATAGTAAGCTTCCTTAAAATATTACAATATTTTTGAGAGTTTTTTATTTGTAAATCGATTGTGTGCTTCAGTGTGAATTTTGGAGATGATAGACATGATACTGAACTGTCTAAAGGTCAGTTGCACCTACTAGATTGCAAAAGCACCAGTTACTGCTGTGGGATCGTCTGTATGCTGTGAATGTATTTTGCTCTGATTGGTTGATAAATAAAATGCTGATTGGCCAGTAGCCAGGCAGGAATTATATGGGAAGACAAGGAAAATTCTGGGAAGAGGGAGCCTGAGTCAAGTGATGCCGTCCAAGGAGGCATGTAATGGCACACAGGTAAAGCCACAGAACATGTGGCGACATGTAGATTAACAAAAACGGGCTGAGTTTAAGTATAAGAGCTAGTCAGTAGCAAGCCTGAGCTAATGGCCAAGCAGTTTTAATTAATATAAGCCTCTGTGTGTTTACTTGGGGAACTGGTGGGTGAGAGCGATTTGTCCTGACTGTGGGGCCTTGGGAGCCGGGTGGGCACAGGAAAACTTTCAGCTGCAGATTTGTCAGTTCTGGGAGCTCTCATTTTTAAATCATCTTTTCTCAACGTTTCTTGGGCACCTGGAACAATCAAATGATCTCAGTTTTGCAGTACACATCTGGCAACCACTTATGCCATGGAATTGGGCCACCAGATGATGAGGCTCTGGATATCAGGAGAATGAACAAGTTCTAGCTGGCACTCTGACAGTGCATTTTCAGATCATGTGTTTTCAGTCATGTTTGTATGAAGTTTTATCATTCATCATGCTTGGAAACTTAAGTAGGCTTGGTGACTCTGAGGTCACATTTTTCAAGTGACTGTTAAGGATCCTTCATTAAAGTCCACTTTGATGGAAATAAATTCTAAGCAATGTACTTTGATGAATGTATTCCATAATAGATAGGAAGACAGTCAGACAATAAATGCATAGACAAATATAAATATACATATCTACATATAGCAATATATATAAATTTAATAAAATAAAGTCATTTTTTTCTCCAGTTTTTTCATTGAAAGTGCATTGTTAAATTATGCATATTAATAACATGCAATATGGTAATTTAATGCATGAATACAGTATTATGTGCAATATTGAATAAGGGTGATATATTTCTGTATCTCTAAGTATTTATCACTTCTTTGTGTTGAGAAACTTTGGACTCTTCCCTTTTTGACATTTTTAAAACATAAATGAAACAGTAAATGATGTAGTCATATACTCTGTGACAAATCTCAAGAAATTGAAACTCCTATCAACTGTGAACAACCTCTGTTTTCTTGCTTTTCCTACCCTTCCTATCTATTCTCATCTTTTCTTCGATGAAATCCAATTTCTCATTTTTTATATATGTGTAAAAGTAGTGTGTTATTTGCCTCTTTATGCCTGACTCTTCTTCTTTACCATAAATGTCCTCTGCTTCCAGTAATGCTGCTGCCAGTGTCAAGGCCTAGGATTTTAGGACTCAGTAAGACCACATTTTATGCATTGTTGTGTGGTATTGTGTTCCCCCAAAATATTGTGCACCCTATTAAATTTATCTGGGGTCAGAAAACAGACAGCCACTAGATACAGAGGCTAGAAAATGGTGGCACTCACACCTTTAATCCTAGCATTTCAGAGACAGAAATCCCTCTGGATCTCTGTGAGTTCAAGGCCACATTGGAAACAGCCAGGCGTGGTGACTCATGCCTTTAATCCCAGAAAGTGAGCCTTTAATCCCAGGGAGTGATGGCAGAAAGCAGAAAGATATATAAGGTGTGAGGACCAGAAACTAGAAGCTTTCAGCTGGTTAAGCTTCTGGCTTTCAAGCAGCAGTTCAGCTGAGAGCCACTGGGATGAGGACACAGAAGCTTCCAGTCTGAGGAAACAGGATCAGCTGAGGAACTGGCAAGGTAGGGAAGCTGTGGCTTGTTCTGTCTCTCTGGTCTTCCAACATTCACCTCAATAACTGGCCTTGAGTTTGATTTTGTTAATAAGTACCTTTAAGATTCCTGCTACATTGCTAAACTACTTTTACCCACTGATCTATAGGTTGACACAACTTGATTCCATAACTAGAGTATTGTGAATTGCCTGGCTAGCTACATGGGTGTGCATGAGAGATCTCCAACACACAATCCTGTTCCCTCTGGGTATTCCTCAAATAGAGAGATTTGTAGATCGTATGCTACCTTTTGTCTTGTTATTATGAGGAACTTCTGTGTATACCTTTTGTCTATATATAATGGCTGTTCTGTCAAGGTGAGATGATTCGCACTGCAATGTCCATGAGAAAGCCCCTAAAAGTGAGGAACATTGTACAGGTTATCATGTACAAGGTTATGTGCTTATCTCTGAATACACTTTATTCATTTTAATGGGATTATTTGTGTATTTGGTGTTGAACATTTTTTAATTTCTTCTTGTAAGTTCTGATACTAATCCCTTTGTGAATGAACGGTTTATAAATATTTTCTGTGATTCACTGGGTTATTCCTTCATGATGTTGCTTGTTTCTTTTAATATCAAGGCTTTTTATTATAAAACTGTTTCAAAGTCATTCTTTTTCCAGATTTAGGCTTTCTATTCCTCATCCCTCTTTCACTCTCTCCTTTCTTACTTTTTTCTCTTCCTTCTTTCTTTGAAATAGAATTCTAGGACAATAGTAATAATACATTGTTCTAGATCTTTCATGAAAAGTGATCACAATCTCAGAGAGAAAAAAATAAGGTAAAATGAGGTTTCACTATGCATCATAAGGTGTTCTTTTCTCAACTTCATCAGTTTATCTAGTGACTAAGTTTCTGTATCATGACTTAAATGTACAATACAGAAAAGCACAGTTTCCAGTTTCACCACAATTTAATGCCTAGGTACTCACATTCATTTCGTCCTTACGATTTTACAGATGGTCCAAGGCATTAAGAGTCTATAACTTAAAGTCCCATACCCATTTGCATGGTATTTCTATAGCCAGAGCAGGAAAGACAGCAGTTGATGGATGTTAAGTACCTAAGGATGACAATATAAAGAAAAAAACATAGTACCTATTCACAATATAGAAATGGTTGTTTTTGTCTTAAAATCTTTGTGTTACACAATAATAGCAAATTTATTTGAATATTATGATAGACTTGTTGCTGAGTAACTAAAAATAGCATACTCTCAATCCTCTTCATTTTTAATGTATTTTATTCCTCTGTCTTCTTTTTTTTCCAATCCTCTGCTAAAGGGTTACTCATAGTTTTTAGGAACATATATAATCTATTCATGGAGGTGACAGCATGATCATCTATGTATTGCATTATCTGTAGGTAAACTATGCAATACCCTAAATCCAGTATAATGATAAAGGTCACAGTGATGGGAAAAAGAGGGAAGGACTATAGAACTTAAACATAGGACAACCTGAAAGAATTTCTAATAGCTCAGCTCTCATGAAAACATAAAAGAGTTTTGTAGCTGGAGTTTTCCTGCCTGGCCCACAGTCAGAAAAAAAATCTCTCTCACCCACCAGTCCCACAGTCGCTCAGACCCAACCAAGTAAGCACACAGAGACATATTGTTTACAAACTGTATGGCTGTGTCAGGCTTCTTGTTATCTACTTCTTCTATCTTAAATTAATCTATTTCTATTAATCTATACTTTGCCACTTGGCTTGTAGCTTACCGGTACCTTACATCTTTCTTGTCATGGCGGCGGCTGGCAGTGTCTCTCTTCCACCTTCCTCTTCTCCCAGTTCTCCTCTCTCTTAGTCCACCTATATTCCTGCCTGGCTACTGACCAATCAGTGTTTTATTTATATAGAGTGATATCCACAGCAGAGTTTGCATGCTTAACCAGAAAGAAGAAAGAGGCCGCACCAACATTATGTGTTCTCTTCACCCTGAAGAGCCTTGCATGTGTGGGTCAGTGGACAGAACACACTACAGTTCTGGGTTTAATCTGTACCTGTAAAATGCTTTGCTACCCTCTCCTGATACAGAGATACTAATGCTGTATTCCTTCTGTATACATAATGCATTTGGGATTTATAAGGCTATAAAATAGCCAATGTGCATTCTAACAGAAGACCCACAATCACCAGAGGTCAGGGACTTCCCTCTGATGATGTTCAAGTAATGAAAGACTGTACAGGCAAACCCTGTGAAATCACAAGCATCCTCCTCTTCATCTTTGTTTTTTAAGGGGGTGCTTCAAGACAGGGTTTCTTTGTGTAGTTTTGGTGCCTTTGGATCTCACTCTGTAGACCAGGCTGGCCTCAAACTTACAGAGATCCACATGGATCTGCCTCCTGAGTGCTGGGATTAAAGGCATGTACCACCAATGTCCAGCCCCTCCTCTTTATCTTGATGCTATTAGGTTATCTATCTTTTTTGAATTCACATATGAAGAGGTACATGCCTATGTGCAGGTGTGCATGTATGTGTGTATGGAGGCCAGACAACAAAGAATCTTACATGGAAATAAAGCAAAAGCAAAAGCACAGAATAAAAGTGGGAACTGGGAAACATGTGAGTTGGCTCAGCAGGTAAGAGCACTTGCTGGGCAAGAATGATGACCTGAATTTGGTCTCTAGAACCCATGGTGGAAAGCAAGGGCCAATTCCCAAATGTCATTCTCTAACCTGCACACAAATACACTGTGCCACATGGGTTTCCACACATATCACACATACATATACCATCAGAAGCAGCAACAAAAATAATAATAAATTAAGACAGGATTCACAATTTTAAAAAGGTAGATCTTGAAAACAAATAATTATACTATTAAGTAGGGAGTAGAATTTATATCTGGTTGAACTAGATGGTCTTAGAGTCTAACAGAGACCTAGGCATCACAACTGTGAACATCTCCTCACCTCCTGTAGTGAGTGTCTTGCCAAAGAGACTTCATTACATGGTGTTATTTAAGCCATAGGGAGAAGCAGACAAATATTGAAATTTTCTGCTTTACTTATAGGTGTTACAGAGTTGGTTCTTGTGGAAAACAGCCTTTTAAAAGTCTCAGACAACTCATTTCAAAAAACTATGAAAAATGACGTTATTTACATATCAGGTAAATATATTGCCAAAAGAAACACTAATATTCTACTATAAATCCAAGAATCCCAAAAACTCTTTCCTTTAATTTTATTCCCAACGTGTCCTTGTTTTGTGTCCCCATGTCAGTGATGGTGGCATACTAACTCAGGAACCTGGGAAAGGTACCAGAACACTGTCAGGTTTCCTTGTAACTCTCTTTAGCGTTTTCCACATGATCTGTTTTGTCTGAGCTCTACTGTGTTCTGGACACCTGCATGTTTCTCCGTTTCTACTGATAGTAGTTCCTCCCTGAAATATGCCCTGGTTATAGATTCCTTGAATATTATAAATCCTCTCAGGTTCACAAATCAGCTGTTAATTTGCTGACAGAATTCAGTAGAAACTCCCTTGAATTTTAAGGAACCCTTCATGATCTTGCTACTTTTGTATTTATTAGCAGTATACCTTAGTCAGTCAATTACAGTAATCATTGTTCCACCCTCATGCTGTATTACCTTAACTCTGTCTTTATACAAAGATTTCTCCACTCAGAATCACTTATCCATATCCCTAACAGTCCACAGACAATTAGCTGATTTCCCAGAAATCAATATAATATGTTATATTTTCAAATAAGACTTCAGCAATCCTCTAATTGTGCTAAGTATATGCAAACCAATGCCTGAATATAACATAGCATAAGCAATAGCATTGTGCTGGAATGTAGTATTTATGTCTTCATAAGTTTATACTTCTGAAATATAAGATCTGATAGAGTTTCTCTTTATAGTAAGAAATAAGTAGATATTTCTTGAAGAAAATTAGTGTTTAAAACACTGAAACATTTAAAACCAGGAAATAGGGTATGAAAATGTCAATAAAATGTTAAAGTATGAAATTAGTATTTATTATTATTATTATTATTATTATTATTATTATATTTGTGTTTTAATTTTACATATCAGCCATGGGTTCCCCTGTCCTCCCCCTCTCGCCACCACCCCCAGCTTCCCCCCATCCCCTCCCTCTATTCCCATCTCCTCCAGGGCCAAGACTCCCCTGGGGATTCAATTCAACCTGGTGGATTCAGTACAGGCAGGTCCAGTCCCCTCCTTCCAGACTGAACATGTGTCCCTGTGTAAGCCCAAGGTTCCAAACAGCCATGCACTAAGGACAGGTCCTGGTCCCACAGCCTGGGTGCCTCCCAAACAGTTCAAGCTATTCAATTGCTTCACTTATCCAGAGGGCCTGATCCAGATGGGAGCTTCACAGCCTTTGCTTCATGATTCATGTGCTTCCATTCGTTTGGCTATTTGTCCCTGATGGAAGTGGATGCAGAGATCCTCAGCCAGGCCCCAGGTGGAGCTCTAGATGTCCAATTGTCGAGAAAGAGGAGGGACTGTAAGAACGTGAATTGTTGAGCCCAAGATTGGAAAATAGTATTTTTAAAGTGATAGAATGTGCCTCTGATAAGAAAAATAGCTATAAAGAGTGTACATGTTCAAAGCAATATAATTACAATGGCATGTTACAATTCCGATATATGCACAATGACATAATTTTACCATATTTGTATGCTTTAGAATGGGAAAAATAAATGAATCAATTTGAGCACTCAGAAAGATAGTAAGCAAGCAAACAAAACATATATATATATGCTCCATAAAACCCCAAGGAGTTTGACAGGGATTAGGAACAAAATGGTTAAGCTCTCCTTTATGGTGTTAGGTGACTTGAGACTGTCTCTGAAAGTGACTAAGGAAAGAAGAAAGGGGTAAGGAGTGGAATGGAGAGATAAAGAAAATGGGAAGGAAAAAAGTGGATAATAAGGAAGGGTGGACGGATAGCAGGAGGGGAAAGGAGAAGGGATATTTTTTTGAAAACCAAGATGAGAATTTCCTGTAGAAGAAACACTATGCATGCTTGCTACCTTTATAAAATGAGCTTTTCACTTTCTCAAACAACTCAGAAGTGGAAAACAGCAATAAATGTAGTGCCAGCAACTTCTGAAAAAGACCAAATCCTAGAGTGCGCACTTCCTGGGAATACTTACCTTGAGTGACAACAAAGATAAGGAGAAGCTGCCTTCCAGTGCCTGAGAAAGCCACCCTCAATTGCATGGCTCTTGATTTTCCTTTAGTTTTACCAGGATTTCTCTTTGTTCTTTTTCTTCTGACAGAACTGTAGGTTGTTAAGTGTGTGATTGTACATTCTACTGACACAGCAGAGAATAAGATATTTTCCAGCTCATCTTCAACTCATCTGGAATCAGTCTTGTCAATCAAAGGCATCCTCACTTTCAAGACATCAGGACCACCCTTTATCATGTATACAGATTGCATAAGTATGTCATGGGGAATCTATCTCAGGTCACCACAAATACTTGTTAAAAATGCAGATATATTGCCTCTCCACAGAACACTGAATTAGAATGTCAGCATTTTTAACAAGCTCTTCAAAATGATTCTATTTGGCTTTAAAGTCAGCTCTGAGTGAGAATTTGCACAAATTAAGCCCTATTTCCATGATATCAATTGTAAATTTAAAAAAAAAAAGTAGAAGATCACCTGGATTCTGTAGTATTATTTATATGACAGGTTCATTTCACTCCTTTCTGTGGATGGATGAGCCATTCTGAATAAGTAGCTGATAGTTAAAAATCTAAATAAAATTGGAATGCTGACAGAAAGTTCTGACGAACAAGGAATGGACACAGAATAGGCCCAAAGCAGACCCTCTGCCCACACTTTTGTGTCTCTGAGTTTTGGATATCTTTCAAATGGAAAAAAAGAATTGGGAAGGCTGCATGTGTTTAGGAGTAGAATTTAGTATTGATTGTTTTTCATTTATCTCTTAAGCATTAGTATTTAAAAACTTGTTATTGTTACTTTAATTGTTCCTGCAGGAACTTACCCAGATCACATTATTAGAGTAGATAATGTCCCCACAAATGTTCCTATCATAATCTCCTGAACCTATGTATTAGGTTGTTTTGTTTTCAACCTGACACAAGCTAATGTCATCTTGGAAGAGGAACCGCAACTGGAAAAAATAACTCCATAATTGGCCTATAGGCAAGGCTTTAGGACATTTTCTTATTTAACAATTTATGTAGAAGGGCCCACTGTGAACAGTGCAACCCCTGGGCAGTTGTTCCTGAAGTGTATAAAGGAACAGGATGGACAATCCTTGGGAAGCAAGCCTATAAACAGCATTTATCTATTCCGTCTGCCTCAGTTCCTGCCTCTAGGATCCTGGCACCTTGAGTTCCTGCCCAGATTTCCTTCAGCAATGCACTATTACCTCAAAGTGTAAGCAGAAATAAAGACTTTCCTCTCAAAGTTTATTTTGGTCATGATCTTCAGCCCAGGCATGGAAACATAACTAGGGTACTGACTAGGGTATTGTCCATATACTGTCTGATACAGAAAAACAGTGGTGGCTTATGCAATCACCTTGTAGGCACAGGGATGTGAAAATTACCCTGAATTGCATTGTCATCACAGTGTCCATCCTAAGAATGAAGCCTGGGATGGTAAATAGAGAAAGGATTATGGGAGGTTGGAATAGGGAGACATGGCAAGATGCTTCACTTTGTGTTTTCAACTTAAAGAAAGAGAACGAGGTATAGGAGTGTGAGAACTGGAATTGACCCAAAAAGGGAGGAGTGGAGCTATTAGATGCTTCTGGAGGAAATCGTTTCCAAATACCATGGCATTGACTTAATTGTACAGAGTTTTAGCTTCTGATCTTCAAAATGCCAAGATAAAACATATTTGTTTTCCAGATACTTGGTGGTCTTTTTTAAAATTGTATTAATAAAAAGGATAAAACTATTTATGGCAGAAACTTACCACATTCTGGCATTATATATTCATACTGCATATCAAAATAAAATATCTTGTACATGTTTGATCAATAAAATATGTGGCAGAAATACTTGAAAATAATCTACACCTACTGAGGATTAGTATTTCATTGGTTTATGCATTCCTTTGTAGACTGTTGAATTCAATGAATCTCATCTGAAAATATTTTAATGCATTAAACCAATATATATGAAAGAAAAATAGTTTATTGCTAATGCGATATTGTTCTCAACCCTAAATTAAGAACTTTAAACATAAGAAGTAAATCATATGAATGACAACCTAGTTTTTGTGTCAAAAACTTCATTTTATTACCAATGAATATAAAGTGTGTTTAAAGGAAGTATTTTGCTCATCTGTATCATTGAGTATATCTGGGTATTTTCACTGAAATAATGACTAATTGTGTTTTCATGAACTTAAACTTCACTGTCCATACAATGCCCTGTCTTTATCCAATTGAATCTGACACACTTACCCTACTAACAAAGTTTGTCTCTATGTCCACAGATACCTGAGTAGAGCTTTGACAGTACCTTAGTCCAAGACACAGCAACCCACTAATCCTGTAAGGAAGAGAGGAGCATACACTTTCTTCTTTTGAACAGTGATACAAAAATACATGAATGATGGCCTATGTCAGACATGATGTGTTAGGGTAACACGAATACAGCAATATATTTACATAACTTAAAGAAAAATCTGCAGGCTTGTATCTAAGTACACTGATTATTGTGAACAGGTTTTGTCTTTAGAATTTATTTTTGATAGTTACATCAATTCAATTAGGAGAATATGTAATTGGGAATGCCTAGTTACTCATATTAGACACCTGCATACATAATTAAACATGTTAAAATGTGTGGAAATACTTTATTAACTGCACAGAAAAATGAAATTACATCTTCAGCTTTATTATTTTTAAAGTTTCATACATGATTATGGCATATATAGAACATATATATGAACAATTGAAAACTTAAAGAAAATACACACATGAATACATATATGATTATACACATTCTTATGTGACAGAATAAATGAAAAGTCATTCCAAGCAAAGATGTGACCAAAAGGAGAAAGTTGATAGTGCTAATAAAATAGAAACATTTGCTTTTATTTTAAAACTAAAATCAAATTGGATACACTATTTTAACATTATATGTTTCAGATTATAAAATATTTGACACACTGTGAAAGAAAGTGAAAAAAGGTAATAAATTGATGAAGAAGCATAGGGATCCAGGGGTGAATGTATTGATTTTCTTTCTATCTCAGCAACATCTAAGATTCATGTATTTGAATTAGTTACCAGGAAAACACCTCAAGAAAATGAGAATTATTTTTGTAATTGTCCTACAAGAGACACATGTATTTGTTGGCAGAGCTAATTTAACTACTTACAATGTATTAAATATATTGTATTCAGAGGCAGGATAGATTGTTCAGTGGTTAAGGGCATTTGCTGCTTGTCCATAGGACCCGAGTGTGGTACAAATTTCTAATGTGGGGTGGCAACAACCATGTATCACTCCTGGTCCTCAGGATCCCTGTCCTCTGAGCTCTGTAGAGAATAAATACAGGTATGTGAAGTGGTATAATGTAACTTAAATCTATATTGTATGTAGATTTATATCTATATCAATAAGCAGTAAATTAGCAATATAATAACAAGACATCCAAGTAGAATTTAAAACATTTTCCAACTATATGAATATGAAAACACAACATATAATGTGTGCAATGTAGCTCAAAGGGTCCTTACAGACAACTGATGACATGAGATATCAATATTGGGAAAGAGAAAGGGTCCAGATAAATTATCTGAACCCAGATCGGAGAAAGACAAAAATAGACATAAAGAACTTAAAGACAAATGAAGCACAGATCTTGTGTTTTCTTTGTCTAGTAGATTTAGTTTCAGACCAGGAAAATAATGCAAAACATTTGATTATTTATAGACTGGAGAGATAGCTCAGTGGTGTAAGCATGCTTGCTACTTTTTCTAAAGGACCTGAGATTGGTTCCCAGCATCCACATTAGAAAATTCACAACCACCTGTAATTTCAACTCGAGGGATCCAACACATTCTTCTGGCTTTCATGAGTAACTGACATCGAGGTATACACAACACAGGCACACACATACACAAAAAATCTAAATGTAATCTTCTCTCCCAAAGCTCCTGGTCTTTTGGGAGTTCAGCTGTGCATCTGTTGCCTGTGATCATAACTTAATACTTTGCAGTTTCTTGTGTGTCCATGGCAGATATGAGAATGAAACAGTCTATGCAGGCATGTAGAGAATATAATACCACCAGGTAGCAACATTTATATCAGCTCCATCACTCAAATCAGTTTCAATAAGTCATCTGTCTTCAATGGTCCTACACTGCTACTACTTTTTAGGGGCTATGGTTGTTCATGTTTGTGTTTGTTTCTTTTGTTGTTGTTGTTAATCTTATAAAATTCTTTGCCAGTAAGAAGTGGCTGGTGATAAATATTTATTGGCCAAATAATGAGAACCATTTGCTTCAAAAGGCTTTTAATGTTTTTATTCTGATTTTGTCTGACATTCTCAAAAATGAAATTCCGTCACTCTCCATCTTCAGAAACTGTTGAAAAAAATAACACATTTCCCTTAGCATTAAAAAAAAAAGAGATTGTGTGTAGTTGGAGTTTTTCTGTCTGGCCCAGTCAGGACAAATCTCTCTTACCCACCAGTCCCACAGTCGCTCAGATCCAACCAAGAAAGCACACAAAAAATTATATTGCTTACAAACTGTGTGGCCGTGGCAGGCTGCTTGTTATCTATCTTTTCTATCTTAAATTAACCCATTTTTGTTAGTCTATACTTTGCCACATGGCTTGTGGCTTACCAGTGTCTTTACATGTTGCTTTTCATGGGGGCGGCTGGCGGTGTCTCCCCAGCCTTCTACTTCCCAGAATTCTCTTCTCTCTTGTCCTGCCTATACTTCCTGCCTGGCCACTGGCCAATCAGAACTTTATTTACACAGAGCGATATCCACAGCACTTCCCCTTTTCTTTTTTTTAAAGGAAGGTTTTAACTTTTACATAGTACAATTACATAATAACAAAACAATTATCAAGCAAGAATTACAGTTATAATATTAAAGAAGATATCCTATCTATCATATTTATGAGTCTAAGGTTTTATATCTAACATATCTTTTATCATAACTGAGGAAATTATAACTATCTAGTCTTCAACCACATCAAAGACCTCAGAAGGATATAATATTACCTGAGAACCGGGAGAAGGATGTAAGCATTTTTTAGGAGTCTTGCAAGAGTAGACAGAGACAGCTGGCAGCCTGGACAGTCACCTAATGTTCCTTTGTAAAGTTGGGGCATTTGTCTTCAGCCCACAGGGCTAGAGTCATTTGGTCACTTCTCTCAGTGTCCTGTAGAATGTCTGGCAGTTTCCTTTGCGAAGCAGGAACCTGAAGGACCATTTTGTCAAACAAAGTTCAGTGGTCACCTTTCTATGGGTCCTGCATGTCCAGTTGATCAAGCAGTCTAGGCAAGAAGAGTTTCTTGCCCAAATGGCTATTTTTGCCAAGGTGAAGATAAACTCCATATGAAGTGTCTTTAATGCCCATCCTCCTCTCTGAAGTAAATTGGTGCTGCCAGGAGCAGACATGTCTCACTGTCCAGAAAGTCTAAATTTTAAAAATATTTTAAATGCCATATTCTGTAGACCTTGGAAGTGTTTGAAGAGTACCTGTCTATCTAATATATCTCTGTGTATACCTAGAAGACTTAACATGGCTATGAGTATGATTATCATAGATGACCAGTTATTAATCTATTTTTAATTATCCATTACAATTTTAAATGAGCTATATAAACATAATACCTTAAACAAGAGTAGAAATATACACACAATATAACAAAATTAACTAAGTTTGTATCAATAGACTAAAATCTAAACCAATGTAAAACATTTTAAACAAGTTGTTGCTCTTTAGAAGTAAGTTCATTAATCTACTCTTTCATCCTATTATATCTATATCATATCCCCCTTTTCTTCTTTAGAAAGAGATCTCATTTATAATCAACATGCTTTAAAGAAAAATATTGGTTTTTCTCTGTCCCACACTAGAGGGCTCTTCTGATTTGGGACACAAGAATGTAACCTTTTCTTTTAGCAGTATGTCTGGGTTTAGAGAAGGAGTGAGCCAATTCTATCTCCAAAGCCAGCTTGATAATTTTTGGGAATGTGGGCGTAGTTTCTCTTACTACTTCCTGCTGGAGGGGGGTGCTGTATCTTATGGGGACATAAAGAAAATTTTAGGATTATGAAGTAGTCCGTGAGGGTAAACCTCTGAGCCAGTTGCCTTGAAACCATTCTGGATGTTGGATCATCTGGGCCATGGTGTCATCGGAGACCTTTTAGGTGGTCTTGGCTGATCAAACCTCATGTATCTTAATCTGGAACAAATCCATAGCCTCTGGCTTTCTGTGGAAACAAAAGCAGAGACTCTTTTCCAAAGCAACATATCTTTATATGCAAATTTTGAAGTCAAGGTACCTTTAAAATTTACATATTTGTTTAATTCAACAGCTTTTACGATCAAATCTTTTTCTGTAGTTAAAAATCCCAAAGACAACATAAACCAGATTCTCTGTGTAATATCCATCTTTGTAAGACTGAAATGCCACTGTGGCTGCTGGCTCCGCCCACCTCAGCTTCCCAACATGGCGGTGGTACAGTTTACCGCCAGCTCTGGGTCTGGAGCCATGTGTACCATCAACTATCAGAAGCAGTTCTATCAAAGCAGTGCATAGCCCAGAAACTTTTTTTCTTTTTTTAAACTAGCAAAGGCTAAATCTACCATGCAGCAGAGTAAAGTGCCACTTGTAGACTCCTCATTCCCGCCACACTGCAGGTCAGACGCACACACGCCAGGAACCAGCCATTGTAGCTCAAACCGGCAGGTTGCCGCTTACTTGAGAGAGACAGTTAGGAAGCTGTTTTTAGCTCCGTCTTAGAATCTTTTTTCTCAGGTTTTAGGTGGAAACTCTTGCCCCACGTTGGGCACCATTTGTAGTTGGAGTTTTTCTGTCTGGCCCAGTCAGGACAAATCTCTCTTACCCACCAGTCCCACAGTCGCTCAGATCCAACCAAGAAAGCACATAAAAACTTATATTGCTTACAAACTGTGTGGCCGTGGCAGGCTGCTTGTTATCTATCTTTTCTATCTTAAATTAACCCATTTTTGTTAGTCTATACTTTGCCACATGGCTTGTGGCTTACCAGTGTCTTTACATGTTGTTTTTCATGGGGGCGGCTGGCAGTGTCTCCCCAGCCTTCTACTTCCCAGAATTCTCTTCTCTCTTGTCCCGCCTATACTTCCTGCCTGGCCACTGGCCAATCAGAACTTTATTTACACAGAGCGATATCCACAGCAATTGTGCATCTCTTTCTCACAGACTAGTCCAGGATGCTCTTATAGGCTTTCTTCTCCTTGCTGTGTCAAGTGAATATCACTTACTTATGTGAGGTTTATTTGGGCACTTCAGTGTTGTGGCAATTTTACATGCAAAATTAACCCACTTCAGAAATGGCATACACATACCAGGGGAGTGCTTAAATCTGAATTATATTCCTTAAGCACAGATACAATATGAAAGTCAGTCTAACAAGTTTAGGATGACATGACCCCACAGTTCTTAGCAAGAACAATGTTGGCCTGTCTTTTGCCTCTTTGACATCTTCTTGAGTCAGGCAAGAGATGATAAGAAGTGTCAGCTGGTTGCTACTCATTAGAGGGATTGGCAGCCCTTTGTCCTGCAAGACAGGAACATGTCACTGATAGGATCCATCATTCCCTTCTCAAAACCAACCCTAGACTCTCCTTGTTCAAAGAGCAGATCACAAGTACAAAACTTTTCTTTACTAATTGATACTGATATAGCCACTCTCTATATGTGTTTTCACAGTACTGTGACATTAAATTTCACTGTTAATATGATGGTTTGAAGCATGACTTACAACACTGGTAATTGAAAGTGAATGTGCTATTCCCTTGGCTTTTTTCTTTACATTTAGGAAAATAAGAAATTAAAATTATATTTGAGTTATATCACAAGCATAAACAACATTTATGTTAATTTTAAAATAAATAGGATAAAGTTATTTTTATTTGCATGGATGATCTACAAATTTTATATACATAATAACAAGTATAAATTTATAAAATAATATGTCATAGATTATTTAGGGACCAGGGATCAAAAAGATGACTTGTTGAAGCCATCACTCATTCACTTTACATTCAGTTTCTTTGATCAGATGATAGAAGAAAATACAAACTTTCCTGAAATATTTAAATTATCCTAAATTACCAAGGAAAATAGAAAATGACAAATCTTTTACAATCTGGATAAACAATACATTTTTATGCAAATCATACAATTTTAAAATGTATACAATTAGAAAATAAGACTTCATTTTAAATATATTTTTTAAAATACTTTTTAATTTTTAGTTCCTTGTATCAAAGGCAAACGTATTCCCTATTGTTAGTTGAACATTAAAAAATACAAGTGCTTGTACAGCCACTTTGGAGATCAATTTGGTAGTTTCTCAGAAAATTGGGAATCAATCTATCTTAAGACCCAGCTATACCACTCTTGGGCAAATACCCCAAGTATGTACAATCATACCACAAGCACACTTGCTCAACTATGTTCATAGCAGTATTATTCATAATAACCAGAACCTGGAAACAAGCTAGATGTGTCTTAACTAAAGAATAGATAGAATATGGTACATATACACAATGGAGTATTACTCAGGGGTAAGAAACAATGACATTTTCAGGCAAATGGATAGAACTAGAAAAAAACATACTGAGTCAGGAAACCCAGATCCACAAAGACAAACATGGTATGTTCTCATTCATAACTAGATATTAGACATAAAGGAAAGGATAACCATGCTACAACCCACAGCTCCAGAGAAGCTAGGTCACAAGGAGGATCCAGAGAGGGAGACATGCATGGATTGCCCTAGGTAGAGGAAATAGATGAGATCTCCTGGGCAAACTTGGGTTGGAGGGTGGGAATACAGGAGAGGGAGTGGGGCATGAAAACATGAGGGAACAGGATGGTCAAGCTGGATAAGAGACCAAGTAAGAGAACAATAAAAGAGATATCTTGAGAGAGGGAGCCATTATGGGGTTATAGAGAAACCTGGTGCTAGGGAAATTCACAGGAACCCACAAGGAGGACCCCAGCTAAGACTCCAAGCAATAGTGGTGAGAGTGTCTTCCCCTGTAATCAGATTGGTGACTAGCCTAATTGACATCATAGACCCTTCCTCCAGTAACTGATGGAAGCAGATGCAGAGATCCACAGCTAAGCACTGGGCCTAGGTCCTAGAGTCCAGGAAAAGAGAGGGAGGAGGGATTGTATGAACAAGGGCATCGAGATAATGATGGGGAATCACCCACAGAGACAGCTGACCCGAGCAAGCAGAATCTCACAGACTCTAGATTGACAGCTGGGGAACCTGCAGGAGATGGAACTAGGCCCTCTGAATGTGGGTGACAGTTGTGCGGCTTGGACAGTTTGTGGGGCCTCTGGCATTGGGACCATGATTTGTCCCTAGTGCATGAACTGGCTTTTTGGAGCCCTTTCCCTATGGAGGGACACCTTGCTCAGCCTTGATGCAGGGGAGAGGGGCTTGATCCTGCCTCAACTTGATATACCATGCTTTGTTGACATCCATGGGAGGCCTTCCTGCTCTGAGGATGGATGGGGAGTGGTGTGAGGAGAACATGGGGAGGAGCAGGAAGAGGGGAGGGAAGAAAAACTGTGGTTGGTATGTAAAGTGGAAAAAAAAAAAACTCTTTTAATAATTAAAAAAAAAAGAGAGACTATCAGATGAAAAAAAATACAATTGCTCCAGAAAGATATTGACATTATGATTTACTCCATAACTAGAAAAATAAGGTATGTTTAGATATTTACATGAACTGTCTTATAATGTACATTACAAACATAAACAATCTAACAACTGTTTTTCAATAATACTCTATAAATACAAAGTATGCAAATACAAAGAGGAACAGAAAATGTGCAAGTGGATTGAAACATTTTTTCTGTGTATTTTCTTTTGCACATGAGAATATTTTACTTATAAAGTACAAATCATTAGAGTGCCTACTAGGTTGTTTATATATTTAAGAATATATGTATATGTAACAAAGAAACAGAGGCCATGTATTTCAGTGAGAAGGGGTACATGGAAAAGGTTGGAGGGCTTAAAGGAAGGGGGAAATTTATGTAATTATATTTTAGTTTCAAGATTAAAAAATACTTAGAAAATGAATTTAAGCTAACAAGCAACTAACATCTAATTTTAATCCTATGTATTTTATAAAGTTCTAAGGGCTGTGCAGATTTGTGGCCTAGATGCACATCCACAGTGATACACGTTTCTCTAATGATGTCTCAAATCCCAACAGACATGCTAAAGGAAATAGTGTTGGTCAGAGCTAAACTGACCCAGAGGAGCATGGACAGGAATTTATAGATAGAAGTGTTCCCAGAGACCTCCAACTTTGAAAGGAGGAATTACTGGCTATAAAGAGTGCTTGACAGCAGAATTTCTCAAATGTTTAGCACATTATTCGTCCCAAACCACAAACCTATATTTAAGCACTTATAGAAAAATCTCATAAGGGAAAGAAAACAACTCCTACTTGTTAAAAAAAAAAAAAAAAAAAAAAAAGGATCTCACAATTTTTCACCTTGGAAAACTTCCATTGCAATATCTTTTGTAAAACTTGTTTTTTAAGTTATAAAGGTAGAGTTCTCCTTTACAGTCCTTGGTGCTTATTTCTCAAGTTACATCTACACAATGATGCACAAACTACCTGCATGGTGATAGGGCTTAGAACATGCTTTTTTATTTTAAAACTATTTAAAAATTATAGCACAAAAGCAGAGAGCCCTGCTGATGTTGGTATGATGGTTTTCTTGTCTCCATGGAGGAGCAGTCTCTAAAACAAGCCCCAAGAGCTTAACCACGTTTACACCAAAGTGGAAAACTTGTGCACATAGAACACACTAGAAAATATATACAAATTGGCTTTTGACTGGAAGATTCAGCCATTCTGTTTACTTCATTCTGATTTCTAAAAATAATTTTTAAATCTTCTTAGTTATATTTCTAGCATGTTTTATTATAAGTATTAATTCATCATTTTATAAATACCAGCTTAACTCTGACCAAAACTATTTCTTTCCTTTTTTTTTTTGGAGCTGAGGATCGAACCCAGGGCCTTGCGCTTGCTACACAAGCGTTCTACCTGAGCTAAATCCCCAACCCCCTAAAACTATTTCTTTTAGTATGTCTTCTGAGATTTGAGATATTGAGACATCATTAGAGAAATGTGTGTGATTATGGATGTGTGTCTGAGCCAAAGTCTGCAAAACCATCACAACTTTATAAAATATATACATAATTCAAATTAGATCTTAGTTACTTGCTAGGCTAATTTCATCTTTAAATATAAATATTTTGTGATATGTGATTATTTTATATAGGACATTCAGTTTCATTTTAGTTTATTTCATTCACACTATCTGTACACAAAGTATTGTTCAATAACTGTGTGGTGTGACCTGATGATCGAATTAAGGTCAAGAAACTCTAAGACTTCCTGAGAAAGTCTTTCTCCTTCCAAAGTTAGATGACACAATTTGGTCTCTCCATTGCTGACCTTACACTGCTCTCTGACTATTTATCATTTGCACAAACAATTCTACTATTCACTACTCTATCCCATCATACTAGCTACATATTCCTACACATGCCTGTGTGTGAAGAGTGTGCATGATGCACACTCATCCCTATCAGAACACCAAAGTGTTTGTGCTTGCTGTATTATTTACCTCCATTTCAGGTGTTTGGTCTTATGAATAAAACTTTTCAATAGAAAGGTAAAAAGTAAAGCTGTTTTAAATTAATGGATAATCTTAAATTACATATTGTACTGTCAATTGTCAGTTTAAAACTAATTCAATTAATGACTGAACTGAACCCAGGTTTGGTGGTATGTACTTGTAATTTCAATATTGGGGAGCTAAAGTCAGGAGTATTCAGAGTTTGAGGCCACAGAGTTTGAGTTACATAGAAACTTGTCCCATAAAACCAAACAAAATAACAAATCAAATGTCTGAACTGATACTGGAGAATTGGAAAGGAGTATTCCTATTGTGGAGTTTGAAAGACTATAAGTTTGAAAGCAAAGCAAAATCAAATATACTGATTCTCTGTGTTTTTGTTTATTGGGTTTGATTTCTTGCTGAATTGCTAGGATTATAATCACCCTTGCAGCTCTTCACTAGAAAATCATTGCGGGAAAGTCATTCAAGTACAATTTATATGAAGGTAGCTTTTATATCCAACCTTCCTAAAATATGAGATGAAGGCAACCTTAGAAACATTTTTCAAATAATCTGTTGCAAATGTAGACTGAAAAGTCTATTTTTACACTGTATACATAGAAGATATGTGCAGTAGAATTTCCCTACAGCATTGTAATTTCCTACAACAGTTGTGTGGGAGAGCTTCAGCTGTAGGTTATTCTGGTTGCCCATGAAGAATTCCAAGCAAACAACCCTTAGGATATATATATATATATATATATATATATATATATATATATATATATATATATATATATATATATATTACAAATCCTATCCTCTTTGTGATTAACCAACTGGATAACTACATGGTCTTAAATCATAAGCATCTAAAAGACACCAATAAATGTAAACACATCTCAAGGTTGAGTCTCTATCCACATTTTCTTCATCAATTACTGGTATTTTTTCCATTCCCTACTCATATCAGTTGACTTGAATTTCTCTTTAAAATGGAATAGAAGAGAAAACTGAAAAGATTTGGTCTTCAGACTAGCCTTCTACAAGTAAAACATTGGACATAGAGAAACTGAATTATTAAGACAGTCAGCAACCTGACTCTGAAGACATTTCCAAAGTGGTCAGAGAACTAGAAACCTAGGGGTTGGGATTTAGTCCAGTGGTGGAGTATATGCTGAACAAATGCCAGGTTCTAGGTTTGGTTTCCAGCCCTGGGTCTCAAAAAGAAAAGAACTACCCACTTGTAAATCACCTCAGCCCTTGTTATTTTAATCTTTTCCTTTTGACTAAAGACAAACACCTATTCAGATTATCAATTTTAAATAAATATGACTGATTCTAACTTACTAGATGAAAAAGTGAGACTTCACTGAGTGCTTGTGAGGAAAGAAACAGCAAGAAACGAATATCTATAAAGATGACTGTGAGAAGCAGGCATTTCTATTCAAGAGGATGGCTGCAAATGTAGCAACCATGATGAGCCCTTGAGGAAAATGACACAGCATCATTGGAGCCCTTCTCCATGAGAGTGGCAGATCACTCCTATCAACAGCATCAAAACACACTTTGTTAAAACTCCTGAGAAAGTAAATAATTCGCTATTACTGAAGCCACAACTAAATAAGGTGTGTGCTTACATGTGCGGGTGCACACACGTGTGCATGTGTTGTGGTTATTTGTTGTTGCTACTTTAATTTTAGTTAATTTTCTATCAATATAAAGGCTTTTCTTAGACATTGTCATTGTAGGGATAGGAATATAGTTCGGTGGTACATGATTGCCCACCATATGCTAAAATAATAATAAAAATAATAATAAATAATTTTAAAAGGATGGTAGCAACAGTGACAATAAAATCTGGCACTGAGGTATTAGAATGGTTTCTAATATCAATGTTTCCAGAGAAAAATGTTCTTCTTTGTATACTATTTCATTATGCTTATTGCACTCATATTTCTAACTCACTAATTAAAAGGCAATAGAATAAAATGAACAAAAGAAATAGTAAATCTTAAAGTATTAGTATGAAGTAATAAATCGCACAAAATTACGTTAACAATTGACATAGAAAGGAATTGATTCAAAGGACTGGTGATCCTACTCACTTAGATGAGTTTGGGATTTTATCATATTGGAAAGAAAACCAAGTCTCTGGGCTAGTTCTGTTGCAATGTAACAGAAATAGAATTGCTATAAAGGAAATTTTGAAGTAGATAAGCTTGATGATTCTATGTATTTTAAAGTGTAAAAGTGCTGGCATTTTTTGATAACTTCAAGAAAGGGTGAGTTTCTGTTTTAAAGGCTGTAGAACTTTCATTGTAGTATATGTTCAAGCCTTGCAGGGAACTTTTTGTAAGAAGGAGGTGGCAAAATATAATACAGACTATTTCAAAACACCAGTGTATCAATGTGCAAAAGTTAAGAAATGCTAAGAAACATTTAAAACCAGAATCTTCTGACTTATAATCTTAAATGTACTTGTGTCATATAAAAAGCAGTTACAGTTACTTTATAGTAAATAATACCAATACTTACTATGTAATTTTAAATGAAACTTACATTTACCACCTACAGAATCTCTATCTACATAATCTTTTCTAATAGTTATCTGACTTTTGGGGACTAAATTATAAGAATTTAATGTTCCTAAATGCCAGTCTCAGAGTTGTAAATAAAATGGAAAAGTATTTCACTATAGAAAATCTTTTCAGTAAATTAGATAAACTTCCAGAAACTATTGGGGAAGTTTAACTCAAAATGGGCTGAGATAGCTCAGGGGTTAAGAACACTCGTTGCTCTTCCAGAGAACCCAGTGTCAGTTTCCACCACCTTCGTGGTGGCTTACAACCATCTGAAACTCTGTTTCCAGAAAGTCTGCTGCTCTTTTTTTTTTTTTTTACATACATGAGCATCATGCTTGTAGGCAAAACACTTATACACATAAAATAAATAAATGTAAAAATCTTCTTAAAAACTGTTAACACTTACTGAAGAATAAAAAGTTCCAAAGCTAATAGAATTTTACTCTAATAAAAGATTACTTTTCACTAGTTATTTTGTTGTGGGGTAGGGTGCACAGGGAGAATCATCCTGTACTACCACCACTGGATAAACAAACTTCAAGAAACGAGGTCCATTAAAGATGCTTGTCATTACAACATTTTTTTAAGTAACTCAACTACTTTAAAACTATTTTCCAAAGTAAATAATGCACAGAACAGAATCTTGTGTCTATGTTTTGAGTGTATTCTCCTTTAACCTTTCTCTGAAAAGATAAGACAGACATCATTTTCAGATAATTGTTATGTTCAGAGAAACACTAATAACAAATACACATTCATATTTCAAGTGAAAAGAACATTTTAATGGTGTTAGAAATAATTTTGCCTTGTTAGCTTCAGGGCTAACAAAAATAGTCAAAGAAAAACAGCCACAAAAGGTGTTGAAAAGGTATTTAGATTTATTGCAGAGCTCTGTCTGCAGTTACTCAGACCTTTGCTTTCTCCAACTGATAATAAATGTCATGTGTCTTTCATAGTCATGTCCCCAAGGAAAAGAAGGTTCTCAGAGTTGAGGTAAAAGGTTCTTCATCTTTTCAAAAATGACAGACAATCCAAATAAAAGATTAAAGTTCTAAGATGTTAATCCTTCAAAGTTGAAAACAAAACAAACTTTCTAAAACTAAGACTTTCCCAAAGATAAATTACCTTAAAGGTACCAAGATATTTTTCATCTTGGCTTCTCAAATAGTAAGTTAAATACTGAATATTGGTCAGTATTTATTCATCCTACCATGTGTATGAGGGAAACATGTACTGCATTTAATGGATGTTTGTAGAACTTCATAGGCATTATTAAACAAAGTTAGGTTCACAGAAAAAAAATGAGCAGAAGGGACAATGACCCCATGGATTCCAGGCACACACAGGCTCACTCTCCCCCACCATCAGTACTCCTCACCAGAAAAGCATCATTTTACAACTGAAGAGTCAACATTAAGCATTCTTAGCCAGGGCTATAGGTCATATTAGATTCTGTCCTAGCGTCACAGGCATTATGGTTGGGGCAAATATGATATCAGGTGTGTCCATCTTCAAAACCCACCATCATGATGGCATAAGGAGCACTTTCACCAACTTAAAAACGCCTGTTTTCAGAGACTTATTACTCTCCCTGCTAACACCTGAGAGCCACTGACCTTTTGCTGATTGTACAGTTTTGCCATTTCTAAGATATTATTCTCTATATTTGCAACCAAGATGCAACCTTTACAGATCAGCTTCCATTTTGTAATAAAATGTTTCATATGTGTTATTTATAAAGTGATAATTCATTTAACTTTAATCCAGAATAATATCCTGTTTTATAGTGTTGATGTACCACAGTTTCTTCATCCACTTATTTATTGGAGGACATCTTAATGGTTCTAAGTTTGGTAATTGACCTCCATGTACAGGCTTTGGCCATGTGTTTCATTTGTCTTAGGGACTCATTTCTTTTTGTTTTTAGATGCTAAGATACAAACTCTGATTTTAAATGGCATGATAGTAACATAAAAACAGACATGTTGATCTATGGAGAAGAACTGAGGGCCCAAACGTAACTCCACACATCTACAGACAGGTTTTTGTTGTTGTTGTTGGTTTTTTTGACACAGAGTAAAAATCATACAATGGAGAAAAGACAGAATCTTCAACAAATGGTTCGGGTCAAACTGGATACATGTGTTAAAAGAATGAAAATATATCCATATCTGTCATTCTGAACAAAACTTAACTCTAATTGGATAAAACAAAAAAAAACCTCAACACAGAATAGATACCCAGATTCCAGATAAAGTTGGAAATATGCTGAAACCCATAGGTACAAGGAAGGATATTCTGAATATGAACCCAATAATATAGGGACTAAGAGCAACAATTGGTGATTGTGTTGTCATGAAGCTTAAAAGTCTCCTTACAGCAAAAGATATCATCATTCAAGAAGAGCAGAAATCTACAGAACAAGAAAGTAAAACTTTAATAACTATACATCTGATGAAGGATTAATATCTAGAATATGCAAAGAGCAACAACAACAAAAAACTTTAATGTCATGAAAACAAATAACCCAATTAAAAATGGGGTATAGAACTAAACAAAATCTCAAAAGAAAGCACAAATGGCAAAAAAAATACTTATGAAATATATCTAATATCTGTAGCCATCAGGGAAATATAAATTAAAACTACTTTGAGATTTCATCTTGCCCCAATCAGAATCACCAGAATAAATAAAACAAATGACAGCATATGCTAAATAAGATGAGGAAAAAGGGAACAGTTATTTGCTGCTGATGGGAATGTAAACTTGCATGCACAATAACTAAGTAAATCAATGTGAAAGTTCCTTAAAACGTTCCAAATAGAACTACCACAAGATCTAGATAAACTACTCTTTGGCATATACAGGAAGGATTATACCTCTAATTGTAGATATATTTGCTCATTTATGTTCAAGGCAGCTCTATTCATAATAGCCAGAAACTGGGAACAGCCTAGATTATCATTGGCCAATAAATGCACAATGAAAGTAATGTACATTTACACAATGGTATATAATTCAGCTGTTAAGAAAAATGCAATTAGTGTGAAAATAGGTGGAGCCAGAAATAATAATCCTGAGGAAACCAAGACCTTGAAAGACAAATATCGCATATTTTCTATATGTAAATGATGGATTTTAAGCTTTAGATAGGTGTTTCATTAAGAATAACCACAGAAAATAGGTAGTTCATATAGGACCAAAGGGGAGGAGGATATCTCCAATAGAAGGGGAAACAGAATATAGTGTGCTAAAAAGATAAAGGGGAATCTAGAATAGGATGTTTAAATGTGGAACAGCATGTGAGAACAGGTGCAAGAGTTAATATGGGGGAAATTAACACTAAATACCTTTTTAAAAGTCATAAGGAAAACTACTACTGTAAAAGCTTCCTAAAATATATACCTGTACAAAAGACACTCTAATAGACTTAACATAAAATGAGGGCTATAATGTCCCACTAGCCATCTTCTGCCACCAAGTAACATCTCCTTTGTTAGTAATGGTTTCTACCTCCTTGTTGGCCAAAGGGTTCCATGGTGCCCTCCCAACCATTACAGGCTATTTCCAAGGCCATTGGCCGCTCTCCACAACCAGATGGTAAGCCCCTATTGCTAAAGACAACACTTAGTGATATAATTGAACACAAAGAAGTGGAGCTGGTGCACAACTAGAAGCTTCACCAGTACTGACTAGCATTCATCACAGTGGAAGACATTGCAAGATAATGGAGGGGGAAAGGAACCATCAATTTAACTCAGCTACAAATGCTGTAATCAAAAACAGTAACCTGCATGAAAAATATACAGATACAAGCAATAGTAACACAAATGTTATTGGGGGTAAATAGCTACTCAATGAAATGAAAACTATACCTGACCCTGCTAAAGTATCAAATACTAGACAGGTATTGATCCTAGGGGAAAACTTGCCATTATTATTCTGTTAAATGAACATAGCAATAAGATGACTCCTAATGACATAATGTTATACCCATAGATCAGTGCATTGTTGAGACCTTATTAGAGAAGCTTCATCTTGTAGTAGATGCTAATTGAAACAGAGAACCACAATTAGACAATGTGAAGAGAATGAAAGATTTGGGGGATGTCTCCACTGAACCCCTCCACTCAAGCCTCAGAGATCTATATGAAAGAGGAAACATAAATATTATGAGTCAGAGATAGTAGATATTTCCAAGGAAACAATATCTTTCAGACACATCAGCACTGATGTGCACTTGAACTCACAGATCCTGTCATAGCAAACACAAAGTCTCCCCCAGTTCAAATCAGACAAAAGCTCAGAACAAAGAACGGGATGTGGACACAAAGCCCCTAACCAAACAGCTTTTTGCAATTGATACTTGCTGGAAAAGGGAAATCTTTCTCCATGGCAGGGTCCTATGTTCAGGAGTAGTGAGCCAACACAAAAGGCTTCTATGTTTTTGGTATGCTGTATTGTTTGGTTTGGGTATTTATTATCTTTTGGTGTATTTGTTTTTATCTCTTCTCCCTCCCACCTCCCCACCTCTTTCTTTCTTCTTAAGAAAGACCATACCATGAAGTTGGTTAGGGAGGTGAAGAGAATCTAGAAAGATTAGGATGGAGCCAATAGTTTTTAAAGTTGTTTAGAAAATCAGGAAAAAGGAAAAATAATTGATCTCTGGCCTTCGTAATTGAACAGCAAAGCATTCTTAACAACTGAATGACCTCTCTAGCCTGCTGGTGTAACTTAAATGTGCTTTGAGTAACTGTCAAAAAGTATGATTGCTAAAATCATTATATGACTATGCTTACCTTTGTGAAAACCTGGTAAAAAAAAAAACTTCTCTTCATTGTGGCTGTACTATTCATCACTGTCAGGAGCAATGAATGAGTGTCCCCAAGGTTCCATATTTTCACCAACAGTCAGTGTCATCATTGTTTTAGAATTTGGGCCATTCTACTTGGCATGTTGTAGTTTTGGAATGCCACTTTAATTGGCATTAGGTTTTTTTCTTTGATTAAGAATATTTTCAATTAATAAATTAGAAATATGTAAGTAAGAAGAAAAACAAATAAACATACAATTATTTGCTAGATAATGATAAATAAAATTAAGGTTCTATAGAAGCTGGTAAACTGTTGTAGGTTTGTGTTATCAATACTCAATTTTTCTAGGTTACTTTATTCTTACCTGTGGACAATTACCTTATCTGTAAGACCTTTAGGTTTGTTTCCTCGTTTTTTAATCAAATGACTTCCTGTCATTTGTGTTTCAATGAGTCACAAATAAGAAAAAGAAAACATAACATTTCTCTTCCACCAAAGGACTTTGATAGAACATATTGCAGAGATGGTTACTTATAAATGTATTTATTGCACTATTATTTATAATCAACTTGGGTTTATATTAACAGAGGAATGTTAAAGACATTATACCTTATATCCATCTATATTTTTTTTCGGAGCTGAGGACCAAACCCAGGGCTTTGAGCTTGCTAGGCAAGCGCTTTACCACTGAGCTAAATCCTCAGCCCCTTTAGCTTAAAGCCTTACTTTGTCTCCTTGTCTTGTCCTGGTACACATTGTTTCCCTGCCCTTAAGCTTTCTGTATTGAAATCTGCTGGAGTTCCTCCTCCTTCACCACATTTTCTGCCAATCTTCCTAACCTAGCAATCAAACAGTTTTTCATGACAGAAGGAGGATTAGAATATTCTGTTCGTACCATAGTCCTTCTGTTTAACCTCTTGTTGCCACCTGTTGTTTTTTTTTTTTAATCATTTATTTGTGTTATCGTTTTCCACCAGAAGCTTGTTTTTATTTCATTACAAGACTTAGAGCACACTGAAGATACAAGAGTGATACAACACATACACACTGGTACTGAATGCCCCATTTACACAACATCACATTTCCAACTCACCTGAAATCTCCTCTGTGTTGTAACCCTATGCCCTCTCCTATTCACAGCCAACAACTGTCTTAACTCTAGAGTTTGAATTCCGGTCATTGATTTAAATATTTTCTTATATAACTTAAATATAATGTTACTATTTTCCACAAGTAGTTCTCCAATGATCTCTACAGGTACACTGTGGAAACCATAAGTATGCTCACATACACTAGGATATGCATGCATGCATGCACATGCACACACACAATATGCCCACTAAAAAATAAAAATTTTAAAGAAATACTCGTTTAACTTCTAGTTTTAAATATTCCTCTTGACTTTCTATGAAATTATACATATGGAATACAGTTGACAGAATCTACTCATTAACAAAAGTCTCTATACTAGTTATAAATGTAGAAAACTCGTTGCTACCTAATGTTATCCCATCCCTGAACTTGTGAGACAAACTTAACTAACTCACGAAGAATGGTCTGCACCATTCATTACCAGATTTGAAGAGCTAACTCTTTTAAGGTTTTCAGAGCTAAGGCAATGCATAAGGATGCCCCATAACTGTTGATTTTGTTTTCAAGTTATCCTTAACATTTGGTTTTGGTATCAGTAGTACATGGTAGTTTCAAAAAACAATTAAGGATATATTCGTTTTTCTTTTTTCATTCTGCTCTTCTGGAACTTTTTTCTGCTGAGAATGATTCGTAGTGCAAAACTATCTGATTATTATGTTGAAAACATTTAAGCCTTTTATTTTTAAATTTTGCTAAAATAAATAATAATAAAAATTAGGATTTTGGTCACCTTAAATGTAAGTTGGGGACATTAAAGTATACAGTATCTCTTGGTCAGTCATCAACCCTCTACCAAACTATTTTCTTTTAGCCAGCATAGAGTTTGTACCCATTCAGGAGAAATAAAGGGTTTTATTCTTAGCTGCTAATTTTTGTCAGTTTTATAATATTAGTTTTAAACATAATAGCGGTATCTGGGCACAAAGAAAGCATGGGGGAAGAACAGAAAATATTTCATTTATACCAGAGGACATTGTATATGTACACTATTAGGAGACATCAGTATCTAGAAGGTTTCCTTCCCAACTATCTTATTTACCTAAAATACAGCAGCTACTGTAAAATTTTAGGGTCCAGAGGGTCCCTATGACATTTGTGAGACTTCCTTAGGTGCACTAGGTGAAATAGAGCTGCTAATGAATTGCAAATTAATCTGCATTCAGTAAAGAAATAGTCATGTGCCTTGTTAGCCAGATTCAGAGGCTGAGTTGCCAGCTCACACCCGCTGGATTTTAATGCAGACTTCTTCCGTAAGATATTCTCCCAAAGGCTGAGTGGAATTCTCACTACATTGATGGTTCTACTAAAAATCATAACAGGGATGTTGGGCAAAGGAAAAGCTACAGATGTGGCACTGCTGTAGCTGTGAATATTTTTCTAAAATCAGCTCTGTCTGGTCCTTTAACCTGGAGAAGTCAACAGCATTAGGACCCAAAGTATTGTAAGTGTTCAAGTCTCAGCCACAAGTTTCAAAAGTTATTCCTCCCTCCCTGTCAATTTCTTATCAAAGTAGCTTCATCTCTTCTGCACTGTAGCCTTGCCAGTACACATCCACTGTGCTTATCTGGTCCTGAACTAGAAAAGGGGCTTCCTATGTTGGCAGAATCTTGAGATTTGACTTCAGCCCTCTCCATGTACAGCTTCAGGAGACGTCACTGGCTCAGAGTTGTGTGGTAGAAACAGAAGAATATAGGACTGATTCCTGCCATCTCTTCTCACTATATGTCCACAATGTGACTTTGATATTATACTTGCAGTGACTTTACAGAAAATTGCCTGTGTCTGTATCAGCAATGGCCACATGTCATGAATGGCTCCCATGAGAACCATATTGAGAGAAGATCATGCTGGGGGTCATTTTCTACTTTTCCTGGTTCATTTTAGTCATGTCAGGACAAGAGTGAGTGAGTGATAGACTTGTACCAGATTTGCTTTGGGCCACCAACCAGCTCCCAAGTCATGACACAGAGATTTCTTATTAGTTATGAATGGTCAACCTTGTCTTATGTTCATTTCTTGTTAGCTCTTGTAACTTAACCTGTCTCTCTTTATCTACATTTGGCCTCAGGAATTTTTACCTTTCTTTCCTATTATATGTCTTACTTTCATTGCTTCTCATGTCTGGCTGGTGGCTGCCTGGCTTCTGGCCCCTGTGCATGTTCCTCTCTTTCTCCCTCATTCTCTTCTCCCTCAAGCCTAGATTTCTTCTTCTACTTATTCCCTCTGCCTGCCAGCCCTGCCTATCCCTCTCTTGCCTAGCTATTGGCTGTTATTAGAGCAAGTAGGTGCCAATCAGGCAGATAAGGTGAAACAGCAACACATCTTTACATAATTAAACAAATGCAGCATAAACAATGTAACACATCTTTAGATTATAAACAAAGGCAGCAGAAACAAATGTAACACACCTTTACACAGTTAAAGTAATGTTCCACAGCATAAACAAATATAACACATCTTTGCCTAGTTAAAATAATATTGCACAACATAGACTATCACAGTTTACAGAAATCCACATACTTTAGAGCAACTCATTTTTTTCTATAAATTTCCAGATAGAAAATATATGTGGGATGTTGAAGGCTGAGTCTGTTGTCGTTGGACAAAAAAGGAGCCGTGCAAATCATCAAATGAATAAGCAATGCTTAGCTCCAACAAAACTTTATTTGACCCAGACTAGTCCTTTGAAGCCCTTTACACCAAAAATATAAGTCCTTGTTTAGTTTAGTAAGATTTGCTTCTTTTAATCAC
The DNA here is from genome assembly GCF_903995425.1 of Onychomys torridus. NCBI lineage: Eukaryota > Metazoa > Chordata > Mammalia > Rodentia > Cricetidae > Onychomys > Onychomys torridus. The sequence goes on along the minus strand of NC_050459.1, from coordinate 2,897,029 downwards.
AAATTTTTCTGTCATGTATTCTTTTTTCCCATCCTAGATTTCAAGTTATCATGAATTTATAACTTATTCTAGAGCTGCTTGCAAAATCCTTAAAAATTTCTGTTACCTTTTATCGTTTTGTCTTTTTGCTATTTATGAAAGAAGAAACTGAATTAGTGCTCCATATACAATGGACCACTCTCCTCTCTAACTGCCCATTTTTAAACACATTCATTTCAGCAAGCATCTTTGCAGCTGGGAGCCTGATAACAGCCTTGACTGGGACTAGGCTTTCCTCTTCCCCCAGGACCAGAACTTCCTCTCATAGCAGAATTATTCAGCAAAGTGGGAAAATTCTTCAGAAATAGAAATCTGAAATTACACAATCTGACTTATTTATCCTGTACACATCACACTATCTTTATAAAAACATATCTTTATTATCTTTATAACTGTGTTAACTGCACTTGTCACCCTGCTCCATAAGAATGCAGCAAGTCTATCTTAACACCAAGACAATTCTTAGCAATATTTCCAAACTGATTCTTTTAATGACAGTTTAGAATCACTTAAAAACTCCATTCAGTATCTCAAATCTAATTCCAGTATTTATAGAAAATGAAAAGGTTCTATAAGCAAAAAAATATACATAAAAGGCAAATAAAAATATATATTTAATACATAGTATATCATGATGGTTTGAATGAGAAATGACACCACCACCACCCTGCATAGATTTTGGCATTTGGACATTTGGTCCCAGTTAATGATGCTGTTTGGGAAGATTTTAGGAGGCTTAGGTTATGCATTCTTGCTGAGAAAGTACAAAAGTGTGGTTGGGCTTTGAGATTGAAGCCCCTGTCTACTCCTGGTTTGTCCTCTCTGCTTTGTGCTCCTACTGATACCCTTCCTGTTTGCTGCATTGCCTCCCACCATGATGGACTCTCCCCTCAGGAAGTGCAAGCTGAAGTAAACTTTCTTCTATAAATTTATTTTGGCCACGTGTTTTATCACAGCAAAGAAATGCAACTGAAGTATATGCATTGAACAAAAGTAAAATCTAGAAACTCAGGTTTCCATCCATAAATTAAAATTCATAAGATCAACCAAGCTTTAAAACTATCAGATCATCAGAAAAAGAAGATAAACTCAAATTATATTACAATTACAGAAAAATACTAAGAGTTGCAGAAGCAAAATTTCATATGAAGACTAACTTATAAATCCTTTTTAGCCCTATAACTCGCAAACATTAGGCATTTCTACAAGGAAAAAATTCTAAACTCTAAAAACTTTTCTTCTTAAATGGGAGTGGGAGGCATAGGGTCTGGTAAATTCTCTGCAGAGCAAATGAACCAGCTAGGGGTTGGCAACTACTTCAAGATGAAGATATGTGGAGAGGAATAATGTTTCTTAATCTCCATAACCCCATATCAAGCTAGCTGCTTTCCTAAATGCCTCCACTGTATGTTGTTAAGGAGATCTCCTGAGGTACTCAGGAGCACATATTCTCCATCTGAATTATATTGTAGGTGTGAAAGTTTGTAGTTGAGAGACATGTACTTGGCAAAAATCTAAAATTTCAGGAAGCTTCCTGAGTAAGTGAAAGGTGAGAGATTACCACAGTGAGAAGAACCAAACACCTATTTTTTATTTTGATTTTTTTATATTTTTTATAGCACTTAGAAGCTGAAATGATTCTGAAATCACTATGGTTTTATACTTTTAAAAAAAAATTCTCCTTATTCCACATCCTCTCCAAAATAAGCTGTCATCAGTGTTTTTAATATTAGCCATTTTGACATGTGTAAGATGGTATCTTAGAATTCTTTTGATTTGGATTTCCTTGATGACTAAGATTGTTGAGTAATTCCTTAAATGTCTTCCAGCCATTTGAGCATCTTCTGTTTCTCAACTTCTCTGTTTAGATCTGTAGCCCAATTTTTATTTGGATTGCTTGGTATTTTGCTCTCTAGTTTCTTGAGTTTTTATATATTTTTAAGATCAGCCCTCTGTCAGATGTGGGGTTTGTGTAGTTTTTTTCCCATTCTGCAGGCTGTTATTTTGTCTTATTTAGTGTACCCTTTGCCTACAGAAGCCTTTTTTTCAGTAAGTCCCATTTACTAATTGTTGCTCTCAGTGTCTGTGCTACTGGTGTTATATTTAGGAAGTAGTCTCCTATGTCAATGCTTTCTAGGCTACTTCCTACTTTCTCCTCTATCAGGTTCAGTGTAGCTAGATTTAAGTTGATGTCTTTGACCCAATGGACTTCAGTTTCTCTCCATTTAATTGGATGTTGGCTGTTAGCTTGCTGTAAATTGCCTTTATTAAGTTTAGGTATGTCCCTTGTATTCCTGATCTCTCCAGGACTTTTGTCATAAAGTGGTGTTGGATTTTGTCAAAGCTTTTTCAGCCTCTAATGAGATGATCATGTGGTGTTTTGTTTTGTTTTTGCTTTTGTTTTACTTTCCATTTGTTTATATGGTGTATTACCTTGACGGGTGTTTATATGTTGAACCATCCCTGCATTTCTGGGATGAAGCCTACTTGATCATGATGGTTGACTTTTTTGATGTGTTCTTGGATTCAGTTTGCCAGTGTTTTATTGAGTATTTTTGCATCAATGTTCGTGAGGGATATTGGTCTGTAATTGAATACTCCTCCACTATTTGGGGGCGGGGGGAGTGCAAACATGTACAGCCACATTGGAAGTCAGTATGCCAGCTTCTCAGAAAATTGGGAATCAATCTACCACAAGATCCAATGATATCACTCTTGTACATATTCCCAAGGGATGTAACTGATGGAAGCAGATGCAGAGATCCACAGCCAGGCTACAAGAAGGGATTATATGAGCAAGGGGGGTCAAGATCATAATGGAGAAAACTACTGAGACAATTGAACCAAGCTCAAAGGAATTCACCAACTTTAGACCAACACCTGTGGAACCTACATGGGACCAGACTAGACCCTGTGCATATGAGAAACAGTTATGTAGCTTGATCTGTTAGAGGGGCCCCTAGCAGTGTGATCAGGATCTAGCCCTGGTGCCTGAGCTTTCTGGATCCCATTACCTATTGTTGGACACCTTGCTCACCTCTGATAAAACTGGGAAAGGTTTGGTCTTGCCTCAACTGAGTACACCAGGCTTAGCTGTATGTACTCCCATGGGTGAACTTACCTTGTTGAAGGAGGGGTTTGGGGGAGGGGAGTAGTAGGAAGAGGGATGGAAGGAGCATCTGTGATTGGTATGTAAAATTAATAACCAAAAGAATTAAGAAAAAAACTCCTTTGGAAACATTTTGCTTGCTGAAATTGAAGATAAAATCTTTATAAAAATACTATAAAGTGGTTTTTTAAAAAAAGGTTGTATTTTACAACATAGTTTATTCTAAGAGTGAAGATCAAGTGTGGAAGGGTGAGCAGGAGTGTATAATATTGAATTATTTTTATTCACATTTCAAAACTTGAAAGCAGACTAGTTAAGGAGATGTCATCCAAACACTAGACCTGGGAGGCCAAGTCCAGATGAGCTTCCTGGGTTCTCCTGCATTTATCCACAGGTTTGTGGCTCTCAGGACCACCTGACATTCATCTCATCCACCTCTAGTGAATCATTCTCAATCTACACAGTCAACACAGCTCCTCCAATAGAATTTTTCCCTATTGTGTATATTTAATATGGCATCTCAGGGAAATCTCCCCATAATACACAGGTGGGCCAGTTATTTGCACCTTTACACTAATCTCCATTACAATCCCCTTGTGACAGAATCACTAACTTAGAAATCCTCTCAGTCTTCTCTTTTCACTGACCACCTGTTACTCTTCTCTTTCAACATATATGAGGATCCTCTCTATTATCATACATTACTCTCTGAGCCCATCCATGCTTCCTTAACTTAATCACTTATTTTACTACTCTATTCTCTGTAAACAAACTCAAAATTGGTCTTCTTGTCTTCAAGTGTTTTTACATTCCCATAGTGGCATAAATGCTTCTCAACGTAAGTTCTTATAATGTTAGTGAAATAGATTAGGACTGGGAAGAGGACTGCTCAAGTGTGAGGACCTGGGTTTCTGTCTCCAGAATCCATGTACATCTACCTGATGTTACATGAGTCAGCAATCTCAGTGTTCATGTAGTGATATTGGAGGTGAAGACAGAAGTGTTTTCAGAATCTAGTGAGACTGCTACTCTGGTAAAAAACCACAGAGAACCACAGATACTCTGTTCTAAGCAAGGTGGATGAAAAGTATCAAAACTTCACCAGATACTGGCCTCTGACCTCAATATATGTGTTATGGAACATGCATGCCACCACACACACACACACACACACACACACACACACACACACACACACACACACTGTATGCACACAAAAACAAAGAAAAAAAAAAAGAAATCATCTAAAGTTTCTGCCAGATTATGTAAACTATCTGGATGCTTTAACTCAGCCATATTTTAACCACTATGAGCACATTCTTACAAAGGCAGCAGTGTTAAAATTTGTAGATATAACTGTCTTGTTAAATAAGAAACACAGAGCCAAATACAGAGTTAATAGACAAGAGGTCAGAGCAATAGCTAAGAGCTGTAAACCTTACTCTTCACTACTGCTGTTGTCTTTCCTCTCCGAAAGAGGCCTACTTTCTGTGTGTCTTTTTTCTTTTTATAGACTTTCTCTTCTGCCTTCTCATTGGTTGTAAACCCAACCACATGACCTCCTGGTCACTGCCTGTCTGTACAGACCTCCAGGTCTTCTATGGTTGGTATAGAGATTAAAGGCGTGTGTCTCCATGTTGGCTGTATCCTTGAACTCACAGAGATCTGCCTAACTGTGCCTCCCAAGTTCTGGGATTAAAGGCATGCACCACCACCACCCAGCTTCTGCTATAGCTTGCTCTGACCTCAAGGCAACTTTATTAACATACAAATAAAATCACATTTCAGTACAAATAAAATATCACCATAAAAAGTCATCCAAGTATCTCCCAGTATACACTCTATAAACATACTATTTAAAATTATTATGCACTAAAACCATCTACCTTAATATTAAATAAAGTGAAGTTGCTAATGCATCAGAAACTTTATTTAATAGAGTGTTTGCCCTGTGTAGCCACGGTTTGGAGAGATGCATTCTGCCTTATCAGAGTTTAAAAAACACTTAGAAAACCTGTAGTCTGGCTCTCATAAATGGGCTCCAATGCAAGTTTTAGCAATTCTTTGCCATTGAAAGAAAGACATCTTCCAGTTCTTAATGGCTGTGCTTCAACATGAAATTAACAGAAAGGACTGAAAAAGAAGTAATGATAATAGCAGAAAACAAAGAATTTAGTTCATACTTTAATTGAGCTATGGATATCAATATTGCTCTTTTTCATTTAATGACATAATATTATACCTTAATATAATACATTTGAGTAGGTATTCATTCAGCCCAAATAGTGGACTTTATTTTAAACAAATGAAAGTAGTGCACATCTGATTCCATTTTAAACCTAAACCAAAGCAGCCAGATCTCTACATGAAAGACATCAAACTGGTATGCAAAATGATCTTTGAAATGAATTTAATATATCAAGCTCTGGGAAGCTTAGGTATTAAACATGGGAAAATTGTGAAAAAAATCTCATTAAATATTTTTCACTGTGGATTGGGAATTGTTTCTTTTTGATTCTACCTTCAGGCCCTGAAAGAGTGAGCACAATAATGTATGAATGGCAGGGTAAAAATAGCATTGCTCTATCATTCATCTCCAAGGAGCTAAAACCTTTTGTAGGAGTGATCTCATTAATCCTCACTGCATCCCTGCAAGCTAGGTAGGTAAAAAGAACTATATCTTAGAAATGAAAATTGTCAGTAAGTTACCACTCCATTGAATTAAAAGTGAAAAGTAGTACCCTTTGACTTTGAGTAAATTCTGCTGCTGACTGAGTTTGTTAACTCTGAGATTAGTTTGTTTTGCAGTAAACTCATTGATATGAATCACCAAAGATATAACTGTCTACACCAAGCTTTTAATCTTCTATTATTATTATTATTATTATTATTATTATTATTATTATATTTAGTGATAATGTTGAAATTGTAATTGACAGGTTTTAATTCATATTCTGACAGTTTTGTATGTAGATACAATAAGCTGTGGTTATCTTCATATCTCCATTACCCTCTGGGGACCCTTTCCTTCCCTCATGCTCTTGGTTTTCTCCACGTCTAATCCTCTAGTAGCTGCAGCATTAGAGAAATATCCCTCTCCTGCAGCATATATTAACAGACATTGTCTCCTAAGGATTGGATGAGGCTTGTTAGGCATCTTTTCTCTCTGTGATGGAATAATGGGCCTAATTTTGTGCAGGTGTTTGTACTGTCAATGCTATGATAAGATTTTTTAACTAAATCTAAACTCTAGCAAGAGTTTTGCACAGAATGCACAGAATTATAGCATAAACAACAGAACATTAAAACAGATTGTGTCTTGAGGTAGATTGATTCCCAGTTTTCTGAGAAGTCGCCATACTGATTTCCAAAGTGGCTGTACAAGTTTGCACTCCCATCAACAGTAGAGGAGTGTTCCCCTTGCTCTACATCCTGTCCAACATAGGCTTTTATCAGTGTGTTCAATCTTAGCCATTCTGACAGGTGTAAGATGATATCTCAGGGTTGTTTTGATTTGCATTTCCCTGATAACTAAAGTTGCTGAACAATTCCTTAAATGTCTTTTGGCCATTTGAGATTCTTCTGTTTCTCAACTTCTCTGTTTAGATCTGTAGCCCATTTTTTAATTGGATTGTTTGGTATTTTGCTGTCTAGTTTCCTGAGTTTTTAAATATTTTAGAGATCAGCCCTCTGTCAGATGTGGGGTTGGTGAAGATCTTTTCCCATTCTGTAGGCTGTTGTTTTGTCTTATTAACCATGTCCTTTGCCTTACAGAAGCTTCTCAGCTCCAGGAGGTCCCATTAATTAATTGTTGCTCTCAGTGTCTATGCTATTGGTGTTATATTTATAAAGTTGTCTCCTGTGCCAATGTGTTCTTGGCTACCTCCCACTTTACCTTCTATTAGGTTCAGTGTAGCTAGATTTATGTTGAGGTTTTTGATCCACTTGAACTTGAGTTTTATGCATGACAATAGATATGAATCTATTTGCAATCTTCTACATGTTGACATCCAGTTATACCAACACCATTTGGTGAAGATGCTTTCTTTTTCCCATCTACTTCAAGACCCAGTGATACCACTAAGGGCGTATATCCAAGGGATCCTCAATCATACCACAAGGGCACTTGCACGACTATGTTCATAGCAGCATTATTCATAGTAGCCAGAACACATAAACAACCTAGATGCCCCTCAACCAAAGAATGGATAAAGAAAAAGTGGTACATATATGTAATGGAGTAATATTCAGCTGTAAAAATTAATGACACCATGAAATTTGCAGATAAATGGATGGAACTAGAGAATATCCTGAGTGAGGTAAGCCAGACTTAGAAAGACAAACATGGCATGCACTCACTCACAAGTGGATATTAGAACAAAGCAAAGAATAATCAAACTACAACCCATAGCTCCAGAGAAGCTAAGAAACAAGGAGGATCTAAGAGGGTAGCATGGATCACCTTAGGAAGGGGAAACAGATGAGATCTCTGTGAGTAAACTGGGAATGAGGGGGGGTACAAAAGAGGGGAGGGCATAAATGATGAGAACATGAGGGAATGGGATGGTTGAGCTTGGGGAGGGACGAGTGGGAAAGCAATGGAAGAGATATCTTGATAGAGAGAGAGATTATAGGGTAAGGCAGAAACCTAGTGCTAGGGAAATTCCCAGCAATAAACAAGGACAACCTCAGATTACACTACTAGCAATAGTGGAGAGGATGCCTGAATTGGCCTATCCCTCTAATCAGATTGGTGGATACCCTGTCATCATAGAGCCTTCATTCTGTAACTGATGGAAGCTGATGCAGAGATCCACAGCCAAGCACCAGGCAGAGCTCCAGGAGTTCAGTTGAAGAGAGGGAAGAGGGATTATATGAGAAAGGGGGGTCAAGATCATGATGGGAAAAATCTACAGAGACAATTGGACAAAGCTCATAGGAACTCACAAACTTTAGACCAACAGCTGTGGAACCTGCATGGGACCAGACAAGACCCTCTGCATAAGGGAGACAGTTTTGTAACTTGGTCTGTGTAAAGGGCTCCTGGAAGTGGGACAAGCATCTATCTCTGGTGCATAAACTGGCTTTCTGGAGTCTGTAGTTGGAGAGCTTCTCTCCAGGTTCCACCAAGCCCCCACAGTCCCACAACCCTATATAAAATAATCATACAGACACGTATTATTTAAACTGCTTGGCCATTAGCTCAGGCCTACCTTTGTCTAGCTCTTACTCTTATATTTAGCCCATTTCTGTTAGTCTATACTTTGCCACATGGCTTGTGGCTTACCGGTGTCTTTACATGTTGCTTCTCATGTCAGCGGCTGGCAGTGTCTCCTCCCAGCCTTCCTGTTCCCAGCCTTCTCTTCTTCCTTGTCCCGCCTACCCTATCCTTCCTGCCTGGCTACTAGCCAATCAGCACTTTATTTATACAGAGTGATATCCACAGCAGGAGCCCATTACCTATGGTGGGAAGCCTTGCTCACCCTTGATGCAGGGAGGACCCTTGTTCCTGCCTCAACCAGATGTAGGATGTCTTCGCTTACTCACCATGGGAGGCCTTACCCTTTAGAGGAGGGTATGGAGGTAAGTCGGTAGGTGGGGGGGGGGAGCAGAAGGGGGAATGAGAGGGGGCTCTGTGGTTGGTATGTAAAATGAATTAAAACAAGTTTAAATAAAAACAGATTATAAGAGAATATCTTAGTGCACCTGAAAGGGAATATTCCAGACATAATTTTTCATCTCCAAGTAAGTACCCACATAATATGCCAAAATAATCAAATGTTAGTCCTCTTCTAGATATAACTTCTATTTTTATCTAAAAAAAACAATAGAGTTCACAGTTAATAATTTGAAAAATAGCAGAAACAATGAATAAAAAATTTATAACTGCAAAATGTACAAAAGTTCTCTCTTTATTATAGAATATTCTGAGGAAATAGAATTAAAATAGTAGCATCTTCATTTCAAGTTGATATCCCCATGCATATATTTGCCATGCATTTAGTAATCACTGTGACACTGAATACACATTTTAACCTATCATTACAATGTTTCCCTGTTTATTAATTTAAATAAAATATTGATTCTAATGTCTGTGTGGTGAGTAGTTACAAATGTGGAATGTTGTTTATTCAATATGTTTTAAGGGGAGATATTGTGAAAAGATGGCTTCATGAGTAAAAGTATCTCCTGATTTTCTAGAGAACTTGAATTCAGTCCCCTGTACCCATGTCTGGTAGCTTACAATCATCAACCTCAAAGTATCTGATGCCCTCTTTTGGATTCCATTGGCATCTGCACTCATAAGCACATACCCACACACAGCATGAGCATGTGTGCTCTCTCTCTCTCTCTCTCTCTCTCTCTCTCTCTCTCTCTCTCTCACACACACACACACACACACACACACACACACACATACATGCACAAAATTAAAAATAATTAAAATCTTTAAATGGACAACTTTTTAAAAGGCAGAATGCAAGGGTGAGTCTCATCTAATATTAGTTCTATGATTGCATTTAACCTTTCTTTCAGTGGGGATGACTCAGCCCATATTTAGACCTGGGGTTTCCAACAGCTGTATCATTCTGCTCCCAGCTGCCACAGGATGTCATCTCCATACCCATTGTTACCACCACTCTTCCTAAATGGTATTTTAGTAATGAGAACTTATGATCACCTTCTGACCTTTCAGAAAGTTTCTGTGGTGGTGTTGTGTTATTAGGGAGGTTAAACCTCACTAACAGTATACCCAATGTCTCTCACTACTTATGATTAAGCTGTTTTAAATTCTGCTTATTTATTTCACTCATTTGTCTACTGTTGTGTTTTCTAAAAGTATTTTTGGAAAGAGTGGATTGAATTACCAACATAATATACATTGTTTTAAAAATCAGACCATTAGAGGAGACAAACAAGAAAGATGTCCCAGATAGCATGTGCCTTTACACCTTGGCCTTATCAGTTGAGATATTGTAGAGACATACTATGCATTGACTCTGAACAGAGGATGAGCATGACTGACAGAAACATCTTATAGTGACAAAATTAAGTATTCTTAAATATTTTAAATTTCAAATTAATTTAAGAAGATAATTAATATTAACAGAATTCTGGAATTCTAAGTATTGCTTGCTCCCAGAAGATATCATATCCTTTAAAATGGAGAACAGATGCTGATACCTATAATAAGTTTGAAATCCTCATGGTTTTATTTACTCCACAGGACTGTGTTCTAACTAATATTCAATTGACCCTATGCCATGTAGGTAGACTTTCAGTGGCCATGTCTGTCTTCCGTCTTCCATTGTATCCCATTGCTTATTATTTCTCTAGGATGTCCATTTACTTTCTGGGTTCTATTGCACTTATATCTACTTTAAATGTAACATTTTGATTACTTAGATGAATTAAACTGTCAGCCTCTACCACTTAAGCACATATCTTTTTATGCTTTGTGTATTTTGCCTCATCTAGAGCTGCATTTCATTATAAAGATGCTTATTTAACTGGCATGTAAAAAATTCTTCTGGAAAATGCTTTCTACACTCCACAGCACCTTACTTTCATGTAAGATTTTTGGGTCTGGTTTCTAATTAAGACAAGTTTTTCCCTACATTCTCACCTCCTGGTTCCAGAGTCACCTGGTCCAGCCCCAAGCCCTCTGTCTTTGTGCTGCTGTTTGACTCCAGCTGTTCCGGGAATTCTCTCATTCTCCTGGAAGGTGGTAAGCTGATGGTCTGCTTGTGTGCTTTCACAGAACTCCTCTCCCACCCCATTTTACGTCTGCTTTTGCTGTTCTTACTAAACTGAAAGTTACTCTGTCATTCATTGTCAAACTACAGTATTGTTTCTGCTCTCATAACATCTTCATAAATTATGGCTGTAAATGGCATGACTTAGCTTTATGAATTTTGCTTATGTTCTACTGTCTTTCTCTTTCTGCTCTTCCCCATTTGCTGGCCCTGGGTCTGTCCTTTTACTCACTTTATATGCATATAATATGCACAGCACACACCTGTAATGTCATCACTCAGAGGCAGGAAAATGATTGCAAGTGTGAAGCCATCTTAGCCTACAGAAAGTCCCAGGCCAACCAGAGCTATGCAGAGGGAGAGATAAAGAAATCAGGAGATAATCAAGCTTATAAAATATTTTTTTCATACTTTCACTTTTAAAAATACAGCATATTTATATTAGGTTGATATTGAATCATGTTAGTTTATCTTTTTGGTCTTTTGTCTTAAGACATCCAAGGTTAATTATTTTAGTTTATTTTTCACATTTTCTTAAAAGTTTGAAATGTTCTCAGAATTTAAATTTTTAACCAAACCATATGAAATTATTTAAAGTTAAATAGTTTTATTGAGTTTGCATGAAGCTAAAGAAGGATGGCTAGTAAAAGTTCTTCAATTCAACGTTATTTTCAGTATTGAAGACTAGGCTTCAGAAGAGAATGGTGACGTGTTCTGTTCTGGGAATTAAGAGGCTATAGAATATAGTGGAAGAAGATGCCTGTGTGTTAATTATGGCTTTGACATTGTTCCAGATGTCCACAGCTCCTGATGTGGAAGCCAGATGCCCTGTGTGTCCCACCTGCAGCTGTCCACTGCTGCCATGGGTATTAGAACCCCACTGCTTCAGGTGGGCCATGGCCAGTTTCCAATATCCATCTCCTGACACTTTGGCAGCCTCCTGGGAAGATGGTAAGGGTTGCTACACGGAGACATTTATAATTTCATTAAAGAATGATTCACCAAGAGTCAACAGGGGCCTGCTAATTGACATTTAGAGAGATAAATTTATTTAAACTACAAATGAAGGTATTTCCACCTCTTTTTAACTAACCATTGCAGAAATTAATTTCATTAAGCTTTCTTATTAGAATTGACACCTTCAAAGCTTCCTAATGATTTTTTTTTCAATTTAAAGAAAATATGCCTGATACGGAGAATTGGAAAACCATTTTACAAAATACATCTATCACTTTGATATTTAATTCTGTCTTCAAAGCAGCTACCAGAATTTTAGCCAGTGATGTAGTGGGCTTTTATTGTTGCACTGTCAACCAAATCTTCTGGAAATTTGACTCCCAATAAGTTGATTACAGTTCAGAAATTTGCTTTTCTCCCTAATTTATTTTTCTAGCAATCATAAAAGGAAAAAAATATTTTATGGCTTAATATGCTTTTTCTATGGTACATTTTTTCTGAAATTGCTTACCAACTATGCACCAACAATTCATAAAAAATAATTTATGAGTAGGGAATCTTAAATTATCAACATAAATATAGTTTTGGTTTGGACAAACTGGAAGTTTTTTATCAACCTCTATAAATACACTATCCGCTTAAAAGTAAATCAGCTATATTACATTTTAAATTTTTTGCTAGAAGAATTTTGTACTTATGATGATTTATTTTTATTTTACTATAATAAGCCAGACTCTAAACCCTGATACACAAGGTAAACATGAAATGATTTTTCATCCCTAAAAATATATATTTCCTTTTCCTCTCTGCTATCTAAGCCACTTTGGATGGGAATTTAGAAGATCTCAACGTATTTTAATTATGTATGATAGTTTTTTGCCAATTTCAATTGTATACAGCAGAGCTTTAAGTGTCTCTCTCAAACTCTACTCAAACACGGGTATAAGTTCCCAAAAGTAGGGGGAAAAAAAAGACACCTAAGCAGAAACAAAAATAGATACAAATTTCAAAATATAAAGCTCCTTTTTATACCCAAAAGCTTTGTCACATATGCTTCCATTTTAACAAAAATATTAAATAGAACCCAGCATAGTCATGAAGTTAGAAAATAAGCTTTGATGCATGTATTTTATTAATAACTTCATCACTTTCTTAATTTTACCTCTTTGAAGAAAATGTGCATCAGTATAAAATTTTCAGGTATTTCTATGTTAACTTATTTAAATTGACACAATTTGTACATATTTTCCATATACACATCACGATGTTTTGAGATGTGTATACATTAATGAATGGCACATTAACTCAGACACTTTTTAATGAAACATTTAAATATTACTCTGTGTTTTTTTCAGGAGTATAATACATTTTATTAGACATGATCACTGTCTTATCAAATATATGTTTTCTAATTATTTCTGCAGACTAAGTAAAACTTTGCATCTAAACCAGTTTCCCTGACATGATCCTCAACCTCCTGATAACTGTCATCCTATGCCTTATTTGTATGAGTTTGACTTTAGGTTCCATCTATAGGGGAAATAATATGATGTAGGTCTTCCTGAGTGTGGTTTATTTCACTTAGCACAATGCTCACAGGCTCACAAGAGACTGGGTTTCTTTCACTTTTAGGGCTAAGTAGTCCCTAAAGTGTATGTATTCAGTCCAGCTTCCATGACGCCTTGATTTGTGTGTTGGTTACTGTGAACACTGCAGCAGTAAACACCAGCCTGCAGTCTCTCCTGGGTAAGAGCAGCTTCATTTCCTTTGACTTCACCCAAAAGGGAGATGACAGATTGTGTGGTCATACCATTTTAAAGTCTTTTGGCAATCTCTATTTTGTTCTCTTTAATGGCTCTCTTGTCTCCAATACTGTGAAAATACTCCTTGTAATTTATATTCTCTCTGATACTTGTTGTCATTTACTTATTACAATAGTCACTATCACAGGTCTAAAGTTATCTTGTGTTTTATTTCTCATTTTTATAAGAATGAACATTATCAAGCACGTCTTTCAGTTATATGTTAGGCATCTGTATGTCTTTTTGGGGTGCCTTGTCTGTTTAAGGATCATGCTACATATTTTCTGCCCCCTAAAATGTGAGCATTCTTGCATATTTTTAATATTATTAACCTCCTTAGCAGATACATAGTTTCTGATATTCTCTCTTAATCACTATGCTGTTTCTAGTGCTTTACTTCCTATTCTGTGAACAAGTTTTCCAGCTTGATATCATCCTTCTTTTTTTTAATGTGAGGGTGTACTGCTACAAGCTTCCCTCTGAGAGCTGGGTGTGCATATCATGCACATTTTGATATTTTGTGTGTTTATTTTGTTTGCATCAACTATTCTTTAATTAAAATATCATTGTATAATTTCCTCTCTCACTTTCCTCCCTCCAACTCCTCCATGCATATCCTAACTCCACTTTCCAAATTTCATGGCCTCTGCCTCTTTTTATTTCATTAATCATGTGTAAAAAGAAATTCTTTTAAAATATTTTATTATTTTCTGAATGAAACTTTAAAATTCAGAAAATATGAAGTCCAATACCTACAATTCACTTGTATTTGTTTTTATGAACTGAATGCACTGGTTATAGAAACATAGGTAGATAATACAGATGTAGTATAAGAAATATTTTTTAAATTAATCATGTATAGAATTACTCTTACATAATTCAGAAATGCTCTCAAAATTGTAAGGTTTTCCATATTTTTTGATTTGCACACTAACTGGAGATCAATTTATATGAATGCTATAGTACACAAGGTAAAATGCACACTAACTGGCCTTTCTTATTTTGAATGATTACAAATATATTTTATACTTTATACTTGTTTTAATTTTTCTTGCAGTTCATAAAAAATGCAGTTATAGATCTTTATTATTGTGAGCAAATTCATTATTAAAGCTTACTTTTTTTTCTTTTTTCTTTTTTTTTTTTCCGAGACAGGGTTTCTCTGTGTAGCTTTGCACCTTTCCTGGAACTCGCTTTGTAGATCAGGCTGGCCTCTGACTCACAGAGATCCACCCGCCTCTGCCTTCCGAGTGCTGGGATTAAAGGCGTGTGCCACCAATGCCCAGCTAAAGCTTACTTTTACTTGTGTCTCTGAAAGTTTTTCATCTTGTTTTTTAAAGATTTGTTTTATTTTAAAATTATGGTTTTGATTGTGCATATTTTTGTGTGGATAAGTGCATATGTATGCCAGGAGTCTTTGGAGGATAGAAGAGGGTGTCCATTCCCTGCAGTTAGAGATTCAGGCTTTTGGTGAGCTGCCCAAAGTGAGTGTTTGGAAGTGAATTAAGGTCCTCTGTGAGAGCAGTGCACATTCTGAACTGCTGAGCCATGTCTCCAGCACCCATGTTCTGTATCTTCTTAAGAAAAGAAGGTTCTTTGTCTCTTGGTGAAGGCTTTACATAATACAAGTGTTTGTTTTTAGGACAGCTTAATTTTTTTTTTAATTTCTATTTGTACTAAGTTGTTTAATTGAAACCATAAATGAGATACAGCATTCATTGTTATAAAATGTAATTTATGCTGCTATCCTTTACTTGGATAATTTTCTATTTCTATAAAATCTGGCCTAATACATCAAAGTTAAGTTTATTTAATAAACATGTGTTATGTTAATTCTCTTTATTTCATTTTAAACAATATTATTAAACACCTGAAGATTCCCATTTTGAAAATTGTGTTGTATATAAGATGATTTTGCTATTGGTATAAAAACTGACTTAGCTCTAATTTCCATGTTACTTCAAGTACATAACAAAGCTAAGGCACTTTATGACACTGAAAATATAGAAATTCTATTTCTAATTATATTTTTACATTTCTGTGTTCCCTTTCTAAAGTTCCTTCATAAAACTTAGACATTGTTTTGTTTGTTCTTTGAATTTGAATTACATTCAAAAAATCTTTTTCAATTTCTTAGTTGTTATATTACAAGAGAATGTGGTTTTACATCTGAACTTTTTTCATCTTTCCCCACTATGTAAGCACTGGGTGATCCAAAAAAGGAATAATTTAATTATCAATGTACCCAATCTTACCAGTATTTATATACTATGCAAATTAATATTTGTTTAAATAAGGTCAAGTGCACATAATGTACTTGTCAATATAGATGCTTTTTAAGTCACGAACATTGTTAATTTATATGTATATGTGTATGCATATATATGATGTTTCTTGACCATGTATTTTTTACTTCATACTGTGCTAGTTCTGGTAAAAATAAAATTATCAGTGAATGTCTGGCCTTCAGGGTTCCACCCAATCGACTAAAGAATTCAGAAAGGAGCACATAAACAAAGTCTAATGCACAAAGTGACATTAATATTACACTCATATACTGTGGGCACAGAAAGAGAGAGAGAGAGAGAGAGAGAGAGAGAGAGAGAGAGAGAGAGAGAGAGAGAGATCTTGCAGATTTTGATGGTTGGTCTATGAAAAGATTTATGGAATAGCATGAGAGTGGGTGGCCAGAATCAATGTGTGTGTGTGTGTGTGTGTGTGTGTGTGTGTGTATGTGTGTGTGTGTTATTAAGGGTAGAATCACATTCTTAGAGATGTCAAACAACAATCACATATGATATAAATGGTACAAGTGACAAAAGCTATCAGATAGAATGTAGACTTCATAAAATGTTTTAATGTATACCAAGAAACATCATCTACAGAGTAAAAGATAATTTATAGAGTAAGTGAGCAGCCATAATCCTGAATTTGAGAAGGAACTGTTATTAAGAAGCCATAAAGAACTAAAGACTAGAAAAGAAAACAAATAATTGTCAAATGGAAAAGGATCCTAACAGGCATTTCTTCAAAGTAGACGTCAGGAATTGCTGATGAGAGAACACCAGTAGTTAGATGAGAGACTGAGTGTTTAATACTGTCAAATATAGAATTGAGAATAGCTCTAATGACAAATTTTATGTTATATGTGTCTTATCACAATGAAGAAATGGAGCAGGAAGTAGGTAGCTGTAGAGTGAGTTTAGAGACTCGAGAAAGATGTCTAGAAAAGTTGGTGTGGGAAAAAGATATTAAAATGACCTTAAATCCAAAGAGAAGAAAAATGACAAATAATCAGAGGTCTGTGTGATACTGGAAAACAAAGCTCAATGCTATTAATGCTTCTATGGATGGGCGGGGGACTTCTGTAGACTCTACATATATGAGTGTTTAATGAGGGCTATGTGTAAAGATATATTGAATTATAACCTGATTCATATGTGAATATATAATACTATTAAGTGATGAAATAACATTTTAACAAACAAATAGCTAACCAACAAATAGCTAAAAACTCCTTTCAGATAGAAAATAATTATCTGATTAAAAATAGATTTGTTAGCTTTGCAAGTAATCAAATCTGAAAGATTTTATGGTAATAATAATTTTATATAACTCAGAAAATAAGTGGAAGAAAACCAGGTTAACTGGAACTAAGATGGGAACCTCTGATTAACTCTCAGGAAATGACTGACTTTCCAGTAATCAACACGAAAAAGGCAATCAGGTAAGTGTATAACATGTGCCACTGTGGATTCTCTGGTGTTCAGGGTTTGTAATTTAGCCTTCTTGCTGATTCATTAACAATGTGAGTACTCAGCATATATTAATGATCTACAAGGAAAGGATTAATGGCATTCTACAGGTTCAGAGGCTCTCAAAAGAGCTTCAGATATAAATATGCAATGCTATAACCTTTTAGAATAGCACAGCTGTTTTAATAGACGGCTGTGGGAAGTAGGGACTGAAGAGAGCATTGAAGCCTCTCTTGTGTTTTGGATGGAACTGCTCTTAGAAAATGTTAGGAAAAGATTCCTGAACTCTTTCAGATAGAAAGAAACATGCAAGTGAATGCTTTGAAAAGATCAAACACTTAAAATAAAACCAAAACTCCTGTAGCACCTTTGCATGACTGGGCAGTAACAATGCACAGGTTTGGGAGGACTTAAGTGGAGGGGGCCGGGATGGCTGGGGAAGGTGGGCAGAATTCTTTCTATGAAGCTAAGTCTCATTAAAAGTAGAGCCACAGTGTCAACTTCTCTAACAAAAGAAGCTGGAACCAAAGCTGCAGCCAGATTGCTTCTTCTGTGGATCCTGTTTTCATGTTTACCAACTTCTATCAAATTTCTGTGTGGGCAGAAAATGACCACTGTGAGGACAACATGCTCTGTGAACTCTGGGAAGTTACCCATTTCTAAGGACTGACACTGCAGCAATCAGAGCTTTATGATTCTTTCATAGTTTTGGTTTTTTGTTTTGTTTTGTTTTGTTTTAAGACTTACTTGCTTGTTTTACCTTATATAAAAATAAATGTGTCTCTTGGTGTGCGTATGTGCACCATACCCATCTGGTGCACATAGAGGCCTAAAGAGGACATTAGATCCTCTTGGGCTGGAGTTACAGGTGGTTCTAAGCTGTCAAATGTGCATGCTTAGAACAGAACTCTTGGGTCTCTACAAGAATAGCAAGTGCTCTAAGCCAGCGAACCATGCTTCAAGCCCCTCAGTTATCTGTTTATTTACAAAGATTCACTATAACGGAATGGAAGTGTTTCACTGAGAAAAGCACCATGTGAACATTAACAGGCCATTTCCACTGATGGTACACATCTTCCACAGACACATCTAGAATCTGATCAGATGATCTGATTGTTGTTTTCTTCAGAGTAATTTCTTTATTTTTAATTTACTAGGCAAGACTACTTTATTATCATTAGAGTTGTTGTTACTAAAATATTAAGTAGAGCTTAAGTAGTATGTTGATTTAAATAATCCCCAGTATGGGCAAATTATTAACGAAAAACCTGTATCGTACTGATTTTAACAAAATAGTGAAAAAGCAACTGAATTGTAGTTCATTTCTCTGTCTTTAGAACTAGAATGACAGATACCAACTACATGAACAAGATGATTCCTGTAGCTACATCATGCAACTTGTGACCTGTGTTGCTTGGTGCACTGGATCCTTATCCCCACAAAAGGATAATTATCATAAATGGGTAGTTCTAGAAAGGCTGCTATGTGCATCATGTTGTCTCTCCGTCTAACTTTCTTGGTGGCCATGGAGCCACTGTACTCTTAGCCCAATCTTTGGAACATTAATATTGAGGATTCCTCATGCTGGCACATGAATAAACAGGATGTGCTCTCTGACCCACAACTCCGGAGACCGTACTGGCATCAATACAAGTGGCTCTTGGCACTGTGTTTCTAGGATGACAGAAGCTGACACAGCAGGAGTGCCAGCATGACAGGCTGATGGGCTACCCTGTATGCCCTGCTCTGGCTGGAAGGCCACTTGCTGTCTAAGATAGAAAACATTGCTTCCTTGTGACATTTTCTGAAGTTAGACTTTAACACAAACATGATCATAATGCTATGCATAAGATACAATCTAGTAGCTTTATTGGCACTTCATGTTTTCTAGAAGGTGAAATTAGCAAGTTACATTTGTTTCTTTCTAATACATATGAATGTATGTTGGCACACACATGTTCTTTCTCAAACCCTGACAATTGTTCTTTTACAATCCCATATTTGATTTTTTTTTTTTTTTTTTTTTTTTTTTTGGTTTTTTGAGACAAGGTTTCTCTGTGTAGCTTTGCACCTTTCCTGGAACTCACTCTGCATCCCAGGCTGGCCTCGAACTCCCAGAGATCCACCTGCCTCTACCTCCTGAGTGCTGGGATTAAAGGCATGTGCCACCACCGCCCAGCATGAATTTTACTTATAGAAGGAATGTCTGTATTTGCTCAAAAGTAGCACTTCCACATTTGATCATAGCATTTCTTACAACACATTTGTATCAGAAAGTTTCACCAAAAAGTTTGTTCTTAATATTCCATGTTGTAGCCATCCTCCATCTATGAGGAACTCTTGGAGCAGACTTGGGATGCCCCTAATTCTTCCCTCTGAAGCTCTGAGCCTTTTCTTATAATCCATCTCCTTTCCGTTATCTTCCACTGACTGAAAGAACTGTTCTCTACCAGTGATCCACAGCACCACACTAGGCTGGGACTTAGGTGGGTGAACTTTGTCCTCCATACTGTCCCAGTTAATTCTTTCCTGTCATGTCTTTTACCTTTCTTTTAAGCCCATGTTCATCCCTTTGTAATTCCTGCCAACCCCAGAACAGCTATCAACCAGAGACTAGAGATACAAGAGACATGTCTTAAGATAGTAAATGGAATTTACAGCACCGCAGCTAACATCATCTTAAATAAAAAGAAACTCAACTCATTTACACTAAAATCAGAAATAATAAAAGAATGTTCACTTGCCATGCCTATTTAATACAGTACTTATGTCTTACATCAATAAGACAATTTAAGGAGATCAAAGGGATACAAGTAGGAAAAAGGAAGTCCAAGTATCTTAATTTGAGGTGATATTATTTTGTTCACAAATGAACCTAAAGAGTCCATTAGGAAATTTCTACAACTGCTAATTATTTCCAGTAATGTAGTAGGAAAAAATTAGCACATAAAATCAGTAATCTTCCAATATAAAACTGATAAATATACAAAGAAAGAAATCAGAAAAACTGTGCCTTTCAAAATAACTTTAAAAAATCTTGGGATAACTAGCTACACAAGTGAAAGTCTTGTATGGTAAAAGCTTTTAAGATGTTGAAGAAAGAAATTGAAATTGAAAAATATGCCAGAATATGGGAAGATCCCACATTCTCATGGATTGGTAGGATTATTATTGTGACTAATGGCCATATTACCAAAGGCAATCTACAGATTCAATGTAATCTCAATTGAAATTTTATGGCAATTCTCTACAGAAATGAAAAAATAATATTCAATTTCTTGTGTAAGCATACACACACACACACACACACACACACACACACACACACACGAAAAGAATAGAAGAGAGAAAAAGAAGGAAAGAAAGAGGAGATAAGAAAAGAAAAACAAAATAGCTAAAAAGCATCCTGAATAATGAAATTAAAGAACCACTGGAGGTGTCAGCATCCCAGATTTCAACTTGTATCACAGATCTCCACTAATAAAAATAGCTTGGTATGCTCATAGAAACAGAAACCTTGGTCAATAGAACAGAGTTGAGAAGCCAGACACAATCCAATATGCCTATAGATACCTGAAGCTTGACAAAGAAGACAGAAATACACACTGGAGAAAAGACAGAATCTTCAACAAACTAAATGGCTGCATATAGAAGAATGCAAATAGACTCATATTTATCTCCCTGCACAAAACTAAGTTCCAAATGCATCAGGGGCCTCAGCATAAGGCCAGCTACCTGAAATCTGATAAAAAAGTGTAGACAGTAGGCTTGAAAAAATTGGCACAGAGAAGAATTTTCTGAACAGAATGTCAATGGTGCAGGCATTTAGACTAACAGTTAATGAAGGGGATCTCATAAGTTTAAAAGCTTCTATATAGCAAAGGACACCATTATTCAAGCAGAGAAGCAGTCTACAGAACAGGGAAGAATATTTACTGATTATACACCAGAGACAGGGTTAGCATCTAGAATAGAAAAATAACTAAAACATCAGAACATCAAGAAAACAAATAACCCAATAGAAACATGAGATATAGAGCTAAACAGAGTTCTCAAAGAATGAAACACAAATGGCTATGAAACAGTTTAAAATTTGTCAATATCCTTAGCCATAAAGATAATGTAAATTAAAACTACATTGAGATTTCCTCTCATCTCATTCAGAACTCAACAAATAACAGCACGTGCTAGAAAGAATAAGGAAAAAGGAAACACTTAGTCGTTGTTGGAGGAAGTGCAAATTTGGTATTGCCACTATGGGAATCAGTGTGGAGATGCCTCAGGAAGCTTAAAGATGGTCTACCTTAAGGCCTAACTATACCACTCTTAGGTAACTAAAGGACTCTATATTTTACTCCATAGATACTACTGGTTCATCCATATAACCATAATAGCCAAAAATTAGAAACAGCCTAGGTGCCCATCATCAGATGAATGTATAGTGAAAAGATGATACATTTTCACAGTGGAGTGCAATCCACCATTAAGAAATTATGAAATTTACAAGTGAGCAGAGAAGTGCTAGAATGAATAATCCTGAGTGATGTAACTCAGATAGAAAAAGGTGATTATTACATGCCTTTTTCTTATATGTGGATGTCAGTTTTTAAGCTATCTCTATATATGTGTTTCAGTCCAAATAACCATAGAAGTTAGGTAATTAACAAGGGACCAGGATGTATGGTGAATGTTCCAAGGAAAGAGTAATACAATATAGTGTTATAAAAGAGATAAAGGAGCCAGGCAGTGGTGGCACATGTTTATAACCCCAGCACTCAGGAAGCAGAGGCAGGTGGATCTCTGTGAGTTCGAGGCCAGCCTGGTCTACAGAGCTAATCCAGGAAAGGCTCCAAAGCTACAGAGAAACCCTGTCTTGAAAAACCAACACACACACACACACACACACAGAGAGAGAGAGAGAGAGAGAGAGAAAGAGAGAGAGAGAGAGAGAGAGAGAGAGAGAGAGAGAAGGAGAGATAAAGGAGAAACTAAGGAGATTAAATGTGGAGGCAGCTGTGAGGACAGGAAAATGAAGGCAATACAGTGTGGGATAATTAACACTAGAAGCCTTTGTCAAAGCTGTGTGGAAAGCTTTCTAAATAGTAGAAGCTTCTTAAATTTTATACACTAGTGTTTCTCAACTTTCCTAATGCTGAGACCCTTTAATACAATTCTTCATGTTATGGTGACTCCCAACCATAAAATTATTTTCATTGCTATTTCATAATTTTAATTTTGCTATTATTATGAATCATAATATAAATGTCTTATATTCATGATATTTAACATGAGACCCAGGTGGAAGGCTCATTTGACCCCCACCCATGGGGCCATGATCCACCAGTTGAGAACTTCTGGTATATATATATAAAAGGAATTTAATACTGAGGGAAGAAATGTCCCAAATTGATATCTTTTATTTTTCAAATATTAAACACTTCATGAATTTGTGTACCATCCATGCACAGGGCCATGCTAATCTCTGTATCATTCCAATTTTAGTATATTTACTGCCAAAGCAAGCACACCAAATAAGTATATTATGTCAAAAGTAAAATTTCCATTGCCCAGAATGGTTTATATCTTCTCGAGTCGTTGGCCTAAAGGATCCCACAATACCCTCCAAAATTACAGAATATTGCCAAGACAATTGGTTACCTTCCACTACCTGATGATAAAGCCCTAGTGTTGAGAACACCACTTATTTGCTTCATTGAACATGGAGAAATCAAACTGGTTCCCAGATAGATTCACCCATGCTAACCGGCATCCCTTGTGCTGGAAGGAACTATGGAGAGAAGAAAAGTAGTAATCAATCTGATCCAGCTGCAAAGCCTGTTACATACAACATAGATGTACCTACAAGGCAAACTAGTACTATAATAGCGGCATAAATATTGTGGGAGTAACCAAGTACTGTTAAAATTGGATTTAAGACCCACACTATGAGATGGAAATCATACCTGACACTGTTAATGTGGCCAATAACTTTCAAATAGATAGGTCATGGGCCCTAGAGAAAATATACTAATATTATGCTGCTAAAAGAGCATAGCAATGAAATGGCTTCTAATAATATATTGATATCACAGTGCATCACTCAAATACCATAAGACTCTCTCTTTAATAGATGGTAATTGACAGAGATGCACAGGTGGACAGTGTTCAGAGAACAAGAGACATTGGTGCACTAAGCCACAAATTGTATGTTTTCATCAAAACCTTTCCCTTAAGGCTCAATATCTATGTGGAAGAGGAGGCAGAAAGATTAAAAGAGCCAGGAGAGATGGATGACTCCATGGAAACAGGATATTCCAGATACAACAGGACTGATATACATATCACAGAAACTGAACAGGTTCAAGCCAGAAAATAGCTCAACATGGAGAAGGAGATGTGGGCACAAATTCCCAACCCTAACCAAGGAGCTATTTGCAATTGATACATGCTGAGAAAAAGAAAATCCATTTTCTTTAGTAGAGTAACACAAGGTATACCAACTACTCTCTAGGAAAGTCCTCATGCCCAAGAGTGTTGGCCAATTTGAATGAGACTCCATGTTTTTTGTTTTATTTGTATTTATTTGTTTGTTTGGGATTTCATCTTTTTTAGGGGTGTGAGAGAGAGGAAAAAAATCATGAAATTGAGTGGATAGGGAGATGATGAGTTGGAGAAGGTAAAGAAATATGATCAAAATTATTTTATGAAAAAATGATTTTTGTTTTATTCTCCTCTCATACATTATATCCTGACTAAAGTTTCCCCTACCTCCATTCCTCCCTGTTCCTCCCCTAACTCCTCTATCCCCGAGATACATTCCTCTTCCCTAGCCCTCACCATACACATACACACACAAAAAAAAAAAAGCAAAGCAAGACAGAGATATCCTCCAAAAATAGTCTAAGAAGTTAAGATAAGACTAGGCAAAATCACTCATATCAATGTAGATGTAACCAGCTTGTTAAATAAGAAACACAGAACCAATTGCAGAGTTTAAAACCATGAGGTCAGAGCAAGAGCAGAAAACCTTACCCCTCACTGCTTCTGCTGTCCTTCCTCTCCACAAGAGACCTACTTCTGTATGTCCTGTCTTTTTTATAGACTTTCTGTTCTGTTTTCTCATTGGTTGTAAACCCAGACACATGACCTCCTCATCACTGACTATTTATACAAACCTCCAGGTCTTCTATGGTTGGTATTGAGATTAAAGTGTGTGTCTGCCATGCTAGGTGTGTCCTTGACCACACAGAGATCTACCTAGCTCTACCTCCCAAGTGCTGAGATTAAAGGCATTTACCACTACCGCCTAGCTTCTGCTCTGGCTTGCACTGACCTCAAGGCAACTTTATTAACATACAAATAAAATCACATTTCAATACAAATAAAATATCACTATATATCAAGGCTGGCAGAAGCAATACAATAGGAGGAAAAGGGTCTTAAGCACAACCAAAAGAGTCAGAGACAACCACCATTCACACTGTTAGGAATCCCATGAGAATACCAAGTTATACAACCACAGGGTATATGCAGAGGATCTAGCTCAGACCCATAGAGGGTCTGTGTTTGTTAATTCTGTCTCTGTGAGCCCCTGTGAGTCTTGATTAGTTGATTCTGTGGGCCATGTTCTCCCAGTGTTCTCTATTCCTCTGGTTCCTACAGTTGTGGTGATATATGTATCCCACAATATATTGTCTACCCTAATAAAATTTATCTGGGGTTAGAGAACAGAACAGCCACTAGATTAGACAGAGGCCAGACAGTGGTGGCACACACCCTTAATTGTAGCATTCCAGAGGCAGAGATCCATCTGGATCTCTGTGAGTTGAAGGCCACACTGGAAACAGGGCTTGACATGATGGCACACATCTTCAATCCCGGCATTTGAGATCTCATGTCCTTGCTTGGGAAAGACACACACCTTTAATCCCAGGAAGTTTTGGCAGTAAGCAGAAAGGTATATAAGGCCTGAGGATCAGAACTAGAGGCTTTTAAGGTTTTATGCTTTTAAGCAGTTCAACTAAGACCCTTTTGGGTGAGGACTCAGAGGCTCTGGGACTGAGGATTTCCTAGAAGGCTTTTTAGCACCAGTTTAGCTAAGATCTGTTTGGGTGAGGACTCCGAGGCTTTCAGTCTGAGGAAACTAGATCAGCTGAGGAGCTGGTGAGGTGAGGTTGGCTGTTGCTTGTTCTGTCTCTCTGATCTTTCAGAATTTACCCCAATTTCTGGCTCCAGGTTTTTTATTAATAAGACCTTTTAAAATTTGTCTTACATATAGTCCTTTCTATCCTTCTTCTGTGGGGTTCTCCTGCCTATACCTAGTATTTGGCTGTGGGTTTCTGCATCTGTTCCCATCAGTTGCTGGATGACACCCTTAGGACACCTGGGCTAGGCACCTATCTGTGAGTATAACAGAACATCACTAGGAATTATTTCATTGATGTTTTTTGGCAGCTGTGTTTAGTTCTATCTTGGGGTTCTGGGCTGTCCTGTTTCTGGTTCCTAGACACCCAGGTAGAGCCAGGAGTGTGCTGCCTCTCATGGTGTGGGCCTCTAGTTGGACCAGTCATTGTTTGGCCACTTCTACAGGTTCTGCACCACCATTACCCCAGTGTGGCTGCATTGATGTCCCAGTCCAACTGCTAGGAGCTTTGCCTGGTAATAGAAGATGGCCAATGTAGGCTTTGTATCTCCCATTACTAAGAGAGTTCACTAGGGTCACTCTTGTCATCCCTACCTTGACCCCTAAATGCCTCCAAATTCAAGTCAGCTCTCCAAGTATTCTCTTCCCCCCTATCTGATCCCTGGTGGTCCCTTACCCACATGCCCAGGGTCCATCTGTAGCTAGAGTTTTCCTGCCTGGCCCACATTCAGGACAAATCTCTCTTACCCGCCAGTCCCACAGTCACTCAGACCCAACCAAGAAAGCACACAGAAACTTACATTGTTTAGAAACTGTATGGCCGTGGCAAGCTTCTTGTTATCTACTTCTTCTATCTTAAACTAACCCATTTCTGCTAGTCTATACTTTGCCACATGGCTTGTGGCTTACCAGTGTCTTTACATGTTGCTTTTCATGGTGGCAGCTGGCGGTGTCTCTCTTCACCCAGCCTTCCACCTCCCAGAATTCTCTTCTCTCTTGTCCTGCCTATACTTCCTGCCTGGCCACTGGCCAATCAGAACTTTATTTACACAGAGCGATATCCACAGCACTTCCCCTTTTCTTTTTTTTTTTTTTTAAGGAAGGTTTTAACTTTTACATAGTACAATTACATAAAACAAAACAATTATCAAGCAAGAATTACAGTTACAATATTAAAGAAGATATCCTATCTATCTTATATTTGTGAGTCTAAGGTTTTATATCTAACTTATCTTTTATCATAACTGAGGAAATTATAACTATCTAGTCTTCAACCACATCAAAGACCTCAGAAGGATATAATATTATCTGAGAACCAGGAGAAGGATGTAAGCATTTTTCAGGAGTCTTGTAGGGTAGACAGAAACAGCTGGCAGCCTGGACAGTCACCTAATGTTCCTTTGTAAAGTTGGGGCATCTGTCTTCAGCCCACGGGGCTGGAGTCTCTCAGTCATTTCTCTCAGTGTCCTGTAGAATGTTTGGCAGTTTCTTCTGTGAACCAGGAACCTGAAGGACCATTTTGTCAGGTAAAGTTTAGTGGTCACCTTTCTATGGGTCCTGCATGTCCAGTCGATCAAGCAGTCCAGGCAAGAACAGTTTCTTGCCCATATGGCTATTTTTGCCAAGGTGAAGATAAGATATGAAGTGTCTTTAATGCCCATCCTCCTCTCTGAAGTAAAACGGTGCTGCCAGGAGCAGACATGTCTCACTGTCCAGAAAGTCTAAATTTTAAAAGTATTTTAAATGCCATATTCTGTAGGTCTTTGAAGTATTTGAAGATTACCTATCTATCTGAAATATCTCTATGTATATGTAGAAGACTTAAGTAACATGGCTACGAGTATGATTATTATAGATGACTAATTATTAATCTATTTTTAATTATCCATTACAATTTAAAATGAGCTATACAAACACAATACCTTAAACATGAGTAGAAATATGCACACAGTATAACAAAATTAACTATAAGTTTGTACAAATAAACTAAAGTCTATACCAATGTAAAACATTTTAAACAAGTTGTTGCTCTTTAGAAGTAAGTTCCTTAATCTACCCTTTTATCCTATTACATCTATATCCTATCCCCTTTTCTTCTTTAGAAAGAGATCGCATTTATAATCAACCTGATTTAAATAAAAATATTGGTTTTTTTCTGTCCCACACCAGAGGGCTCTTCTGATTTGGGACACAAGAATCTCTTAACCTTTTCTTTTAGCAGTATGTCTGGGTTTAGAGAAGGAGTGAGCCAATTCCATCTCCAAAGCCAACTGGGAAATTGGGCGTAGTTTCTCTTACTACTTCCTGCTGGAGGGGGGCGCTGTATCTTATGGGAACATAAAGAAAATTTTAGGATTATGGAGTAGTCAACCTCTGATCCAGTTGCCTTGAAACCATTCTGGATGTTGGATCATCTGGGCCATGGTGTCATCGGAGACCTTTCAGGTGGTCTTGGCTGATCAAACCTGATATATCTTAATCTGGAACAAATCCACAGCCTCTGGCTTTATGTGGAAACAAAAGCAGAGACTCTTTTCCAAAGCAACATATCCTTATATCCAAATTTTAAGTCAAGGTACCTTTAAAATTTACATATTTGTTTAACTCAACAGCTTTTACAATCAAATCTTTTTCTGTAGTTAAAAATCCCAAAGACAACATAAACCAGATTCTCTGTGTAATATCCATCTTTGTAAGACTGAAACGCCACTGTGGCTGCTGGCTCTGCCCACCTCAGCTTCCCAACATGGCGGTGGTACAGTTTACTGCCAGCTCTGGGTCTGGAGCCATGTGTACCATCAACTATCAGAAGCAGTTCTATCAAAGCAGTGCTTAGCCCAGAAACTTTTTTTTTTTTTTTAACTAGCAAAGGCTAAATCCACCATGCAGCAGAGTAAAGTGCCGTTTGTAGACTCCTCATTCCCGCCACACTGCAGGTCAGACGCACACGCCAGGAACCCGCCATAGTAGGTCAAACCACCAGGCTGCCGCTAACTTGAAAGAGACAACTAGGATTTAGGTGGAAATTCTTGCCAACACGTTGGATGCCATTTGTAGTTAGAGTTTTCCTGCCTGGCCCACAGTCAGGACAAATCTCTCTTACCCGCCAGTCCCACAGTCGCTCAGACCCAACCAAGAAAGCACACAGAAACTTACATTGTTTAGAAACTGTATGGCCTTGGCAGGCTTCTTGTTATCTACTTCTTCTATCTTAAACTAACCCATTTCTGCTAGTCTATACTTTGCCACATGGCTTGTGGCTTTTCATGGCGGTGGCTGGCGGTGTCTCTCTTCACCCAGCCTTCCACCTCCCAGAATTCTCTTCTCTCTTGTCCTGCCTATACTTCCTGCCTGGCCACTGGCCAATCAGAACTTTATTTACACAGAGCGATATCCACAGCATCCACCCATTAAATCTATCAGTTTTCCCTTCCCATGGAGATCCAAGCATCCCCCGTTGAGGCTTCCTTGTTACTTAGCTTACCTATGTCTATGGATTGTAGCATGGTTATCCTTTCTTTTACAGCTAATATCCACTTATAAGTGAGTACACACCTGTTTATCTTTCTGAGTCTGGATTACCTTACTTGGCATGATCTGTTCTAGTTCTATCCATTTGCTGCGAATTTCATGATGTCATTGTTTGTAGCAGTTGATTAATACCCCACTGTGTAAATGTACCATATTTTCCTTTTCCATTCTTTGTTGAGGGACGTCTAAGTTGTTTCCAGTTCCAGGCTATTATGAATAAATCTGCAGAGAACATGATTGAGCAAGTGTTCTTGTGGTAGAATGGAACATCCTTTGGGTATATGCCCAAGAGTGGTAGAGTTGGATCTTGGGGTAGATCAATGGAAATTCCACCAGGAAAGGAGTATTTTTCCACTTTCTCCTCATCATTGCCAATATGAGTTGTCACTTGTGTTTTTGATCTTAGCCATTCTAACAGGCAGAAGATGGAATCTCAAAGTAGTTTTGATTAGCATTTCCCTGACAGCTGGAGATGTTGAACATTTCTTTGTTTCTGAGCCATTTGAGATTCCTCTGTTAAGAGTTCTCTGTTTAGATCTATACCAATTTTTAATTGGATTATTTGTTTTCTTGAATTCTTTATATATTTTGGATATTAGCCCTCTGTCAGAAGTGGAGTTGTTGAAAATCTTTTCCCATTCTGTAAGCTGACATTTTGTCCTATTGACAGTGTCCTTTGGCTTACAAAAGCTTTTCAGTTTATTGAGGTCACATTTATTGATTGTTGTTGTTAATGCCTGTGCTATCAGTATTCTATTTGAGAAGTTGTCTGCTGCATTAATGTGTTCAAAGATATCCCCCACTTTCTCTTCTATTAGGTTCAATGTTTCTGGTTTTATATGGAGGTCTTTTATTCACCTGGGCCTGAGTTTTGTGCAGGGTGACATATATGAATCAATTCTCATTCTTCTATATGCTAACATCCAGTTGGACTCATACCATTTGTTACGATGCTGTCTTTTATTTTTCCATTGTGTATTTCTAGTTTCTTTATCAAAAATCAATGTCCATAGCTACATGATTCCCTTATAGAATTTTTTTGGATATATATATATATATAAATTTTGGGATTTTATAAATATATAAAATCATATCACCTGTAAATAATGATATTTTGATTTCTTCCTTTTTTAATTTGTATCCACTTTATCTCCCCAAGTTGTCTTATTACTCCAGCTAGAAATTCAATAACTACATTGAATATGTATTGAGAGTGGACAGCTTGTCTTGTTCTTAAATTTAGTGGAATTGCTTTGTGTTTCAGTCCATTTAATTTGATGATGGCTATCGGCTTCCCGTAAATTACCTTTATTATGTTTAGGTATATCCCTTGTATCCCTAATCTCTCCAAGACTTTTACCATGAAGGGCTTGTTAGAATTTGTCAAAGATTATTTCAAAACCATCATCTAATGAGATGATCATTTTTTTTTTCTTTCAGAATGCTTATACTATGAATTACATTGGCTGTTTTATGTATGCTGAACCATCCCTGCATCTCTGGGTGAAGCCTACTCTATCATGATGAATGTTTTTGATGTGTTCTTGGACTCAGTTTGCAAGTATTCTATTGAGTATTTTTGCATCTATATTCATGAGGAAAATGGGTCTGTAGTTCTCTTTCTTTGTTGAATCCTTGTGTGGTTTGGGTATCAGGGTAACTGTGGTCTCTTAAAATGAATTTAACAATGTTCCTTCTGTTTCTATTTTGTGGAATAATTGGTGGAACACTGATTTTAGCTCTTCTTTGAAAGTCTGGTAGAATTCTGTGCTAAAATCATCTGGCACTGCACTTGGGAAATGTTTAATGACTGATTGCATTTCATTAAGAGTTTAAAGGCCTATTTAAGTTGTTTATCTGATCTTGATTTAACTTTGGTATTGAGAAAACTGTCTTTTTCTCTTAGATTTTCAAATATTGTGGAATACAGGTTTTTTAAGTATGACCTAATGATTCTTTGTATTTCCTCAGTGTCTGTTGTTATAACCCCCCCCCCTTCTTTTCTGATTTTATTAATTTGGATATTCTGCCTTTTAGTTAGTTTGGACAAAGGTTTGTCTATCTTGTTGATTTTCTCTTTGTTTCATTGATTTGGGGTATTGCTCTTTTTGTTTCTATTTTATTGCTTTCAGCCCTGAGTTTGATTATTTCCTGCCATCTACTCCTCTTGCATTTGTTTCCTTCTTTTTGTTCTAGAACTTTTAGGTGTGCTATTAAGTTGTTAGTATGAAATCTCTCCAATTTCTTAATGAAGGCACTTTGTCCTATGAACTTTCCTCTTATCATAGCTTTCCTCATATTCCATAAGTTTGGGTATGTTGTGCATTCATTTTCACTGAATTCTAGGAAGTCTTTGATTTCTTTACTTCTGCCTTCACTCAGCAATCATTCAGTAGAGAGTTGTTCAGTTTCCATGACTTTAGAGACTTTCTGTTGTTTTTGTTGTTGAAATCCAGTTTTAATCCATGGTGGTCTGATAGGATTCAGGGGTAATTTATATTTTATTATATCTGTTGAGACTTGCTTTGTTATCGAGTAAGTGGTCAGTTTTGGAGAATGTTCCATAACATGCTGAGAAGAAGGTGTGTTCTTTTGTGTTTGGGTAATATGTTTTATATGGAATCAGCTACTATCATAAAAGCTACTATTTGGAAAGGTCAAAGACTTTTTCTGAAGGTCAAGCCATGGCCTTCAGATTCTTGGTGATATTTTAGCTTTTCTGTATATATTAGTCAGTTCCTGCAATGATTTTCTTGTATGCTATGTATGCTTCCAAGAACTCCTAACAGTGTGTTTATCTGATATATTTCTCAAGCATCCTAGGCAATAATGACTAAAAGTTTCCTGACTTAAGGTAAACACCTTTCTGGAGACACTGGCAAAGGGACACCTAGGTGCAAATAGCCTTATTTCTTGTGCAAATGAAGCTCAGATCCTCCTTCCTCTCACAGTGGCATTCCAGAGCAATTGACTAAGAACAAAATAGTTTTTTTGTGTGCCAGGTGCAGTGAAGTATTGTGGTAGTATTGTGTTCCCCAAAATATTATACACCCTAATAAATTTATCTGGGGTCAGAGAAGAGAACAGCCACAATATTAAACATAGAGGATAAACACATGCCTTTAATCCTAGCATTCCAGAGGCAGAAATCCCTCTGAATCTCTGTGACTTCAAGGCCACATTGGAAACAGCCAGGCATGGTGACTCATGTCTTTAATCCCAGAAAGTGAACCTTTAATCCCATGGAGTGATGGCAGAAAGATATATAAGGTGTGAGGACCAGAAACTAGAAGCTTTTAGCTGGTTAAGCTTCTGGCTTTCAAGCAACAGTTCAGCTGAGAGCCATTAGGATGAGAACACAGAAGCTTCCAGTCTGAGGAAACAGGATCAGCTGAGGAACTGTCCAGGTGAGGAAGCTGTGGCTTTTTCTGCTTCTCTGATCATCCAGCATTCACCCCAATAACTGGCCTCAGGTTTGATTTTATTAATAAGACTCTTTAAGATTCGTGCTACAAAGTATTGAGGCAAAAATCCTAGTTCCAAGCAGAGTTGCCCCACCTGACCAGGAAGCAGCAAGGCAGAGAGGGGAAGATTGTAGGTAAATTGGATGAATGAGGAGGGTAGGAGAAGAAGGAACATAATGGACGGAGGATCAGAGGAAGAAGATGAGGTTGAAAGCAGAAAACCTTAGTGAGGAGCTGAGTGTAAGAACAGAACTGAAACTGTGTAGATAGAAATTTGGCTTAGAGGAATAATGTGGATGGATGAAAGAACAAGGTGTGCTTAGATTATTTTCCCGCATAATACCCCTGCCTTTAGTAGTGTCTCTTCTGGGTCCCTGGGAAGGAAACTAAAAGGCTGGACCTCAAAAGTTTCTGAAAAATTTGGTTCATAATGTCTATTAGCGCTAATATTTCCTATTTACTTTTGGTCTGGATGACTTGTCCTTTAGTGAGAGTGGGGTATTGATGTCTCCCACTATAAATGTGTGAGGGTCAATGTATAATATAAGCTTTAGCAGTGCTTCCTCTACAAATAGGGGTCCCTTTGTGCCTAGGGCATAGATGTTAAGAATTGAAAAATCATCTTGTTGGCTCTTTCTTTTTATGAGTATGAAGTGTCCTTCTCTATCTCTTTTGATTAATTTTGGTTTGAAGTCTATATTTGTTAGATATTACAGTGAATTCAACAGCTTTTTCAAAAGGTCCATTTTCTTGGAAAACCTTTCTTCAATCCTTTACTCTGAGGTTTTGTCTATCCTTGATATTGAGGAGTGTTTCTTATATGTAGCAAAAGGATGGATCCTGTTATTGTTGGAATTCATGGCCACTGACCACTCACCCAGCTACATGACTGACTGCTCATGCGCTGGCAAAACGATTAGTTATCCCAGGGCCTTATACCCTATGTAATCCATGCACTGCACAATCATGTAAATTGTACACAGCGTGATCAAGCAATCTATGCTCATGCATGGTGTAGCTCCATAAGCCCATATGCGCATGTGCAGGGGGAATCCCTTCTTCTTCTTCTTCTTCTTCTTCTTCTTCTTCTTCTTCTTCTTCTTCTTCTCCCTTCTCCTTCTTCCTCTCTCTCCACACTTGTCTCTCAAACAGGCCTGAGCACATCCTCTCCACCACCCCCCACCTTCTCCTAATAAACTCGCATAGTGGGTTTTGTTGTGCCTTGTGACTTTTCCTCACAGGGTAACCAACAGTTATCCCATCAATTCTGTTAATCTGTGTTTTTTTTTTTAATTAGGAAACTGAGTTATTAATATTAAGAGCTATCAAACAGCAATGATTGTTAATTCCTGTTATTTTGTTGGTGGTTGGGAGTAGTATATGCATATGCTTTCCTTCTTTTGGTTTTGCTGGCGTGTGTGTGTGTGTGTGTGTGTGTGTGTGTGTGTGTGTGTGTTGCTGGATGCAATTAACCTCCTTGGGTTGGATTTTTCCTTCTAGTGCCTTCTATAGAGCTGGATTTGTGGGTAGATATTGTTTAAATTTGACTTTATCATGGAATATCTTGGTTTTTTTTTTTCCATTTTTGGTGACTGAAAGTTTTGCTTATATAGTAGTCTTGGCTGGCATCTATGGTCTCTTAGAGTGCTCAGCACTTTTGGCTTTTAGAGTCACCATTGAGAAGTTGGGTATAATTCTGATAGGTCTGCCTTTATATGTTACTTGGCCTTTTCCCCTTGCAGATTTTACTAGTCTTTCTTTATTCTGTATGTTTAGTGTTTTGATTATTATGGGCAAGCACACATTCATTTCTGGTCCAATCTATTAGTGTTCTGTATGCTCCCTGTACCTATTCATTTCTGGTCCAATATATTTGTGTTCCTTGTGCTCCCTATACCTTTATTTGCTCTCCTTTATATTAGGAATTTTTTCTTCTATGATTTTTGTTAAAAATATTTTCTGGGCCTTTGAGCTAGGATTCTTTGCCTTCTTCTAATCCTATTACTTTTAGGATTGTTTTCTTCACTGTCCCAGATTTCAAGAACGTTTTATGTCAGGAATTTTTTAGATTTTCTTTGACAGACATATCTACTTATTCAATCATATCTTCAATGCCTTAGATTGTCTTTTCCATCTCATATTCTGTTGATGATATTTGCTTCTATGGTTTCTGTTCACTTACCTACATTTTCCATCTCCAGGATTCCCTCAGTTTGTGTTTTGTTTTATTGCTTCCATTTATATGTTCAGGTCTTGAACAGTTTTATTCATTTCCTTCATCTGTTTGTTTGTTTTTTTTCTTTGATTTCTTTGAGGAATTTTATTCATTTCTATTTTTAAGGATCACTATCATGTTCATAAAGTTAGTTTTAAGGACATTTTCTTGTGCTTCAGCTGTTTTGATATTTTCAGGGATTTCTGTAGTAAGATATCCACACTCTGGGGATGGCATATTGTCATTGTTGTTGTTGATTGTGTTCTTATGTTGGCATCTAGGTATCTGGGTTTGGGGTAATTATAGGTCTAGGTGTCTATTTCTGAGTTTGTTGGGTGGTTATTTTTCCCCTTGGTTTCTGTTTCTTCTCTGGTCTTCCAGTTGGAATGGCTTAAAGTTGAGTACAGGGTCTCTACCTAAGTTGAGGGATGGGATTCAGGGGCTGGCATGTCTTATTTAAAAATAAAATAAGACATTTCATGTTGCAGTTTTTCTCTCCAAGATTTATTTCACTGCTATGATGTTTAGAATTATTCAAAATTAAACCAACACCTGTGAAGCCTCCAAGGGACTGGACTAGACTCTCTGCATAAGCAAGACAGTTGTGTAGCTTGATCTACTTAAGGAGTCTCCTGGCAGTAGAATCAGGATCCATCTCTGGTGCATGAGCTGGCTTTTTGGAGCCCACTATCTCTGGTGGGACACCTCCCACAGCCTTGAGGCAAGAGGGGCTTGGACCTGTTGTCTCTACTGAATGTACTAGGCTCTGCTTACTCCCCATGGCCTTACCTTCTTGTAGGAGAGAATGGGGATGGGTTGGGGTGAGGTTGGAGGGGCAGGAGGAGGGAAGAGGGGGATCTGTGATTGGAATGTAAAATGAATAAAAAATTTCTTAATAAAAATATATCATTTGACTGAACTTTAGAATATATAAATTATAATTTCAAACCAATAAAAGTTCAAAAAAGCAGTAATAAATAAGTTAGTATTTGAATAAAGTACATACATTGGTTTATGTTATTACGCTATATTTTCTATGAGATTCCAAAATTATCTTCTATATGCCACAAAGATTTAGTTGCTAATTGGCCACTGTTTCTTAAAACATTTTGTTTTTTTTAATTCCAATTAAAATTTTTATTTAGCTTTGATATAGAATTTAAGTTTAACTTTCATTATAAAATGTCCTAGATCAAATCTATAAAACCATTCAGCAGTGTGTGATTTGATTCAGTGGAATATGACCAGAAACTTCAAAGGTGCCAAAAGAACTTGAGGACAGTTCTACAGAGAGCAATAGAATCAGAGAGTTAAAGCTAGAAAGGACTTCAGAATAAATACTGTGCCTTTACTGCACAAAGCAGAAATAATTGAGAAAGATAAGTAAGACAAATATTCTAAGAATTATTTATTTTGTTGAAAGATAATGCAGGGGAGTGCTTCCTAATTGCAAATATGTATAGGAAAAGACTATGAGGATATCAACACACCACATACAAACCCAATCATACACAATGGTGTATAGTGATGGTATTTAGGCATTCATGAGCAATCAGGGAAAATAGTGAAATTATTTTAGTAAGATCAACAATTTTAAAAAGTAGATAATTAAGCTCTCAATAACCTGAGATGTTCTAAAATTATCTGGAGAGCTTCAATTTGAACATCTGTATTGTTTTCAGTACATGTAACATTATTTGGCACTTACATAGCAATTTTTAGATCTTGAAGCATCTTTTTATGTATCTCAATAAGTAGAGCCAAAAACTAATGAAATGGGTATTAATATCCCCCTTTATCCTTTCTAGAAAATAAAGAACAGAGAAAATACAGTTTCGCAAAAAAAACATTACTTGATAAACACCAGGCATTAAGAAAGATCAAGCCCAGGTAATAAATTAACAATAAATGAATCCAAAACCAAATCAAAAGAATATACATAGACAATGAAAAGAAAGGAAAAAAATACGTGCAAAAAAAGAGAGAAAATACAGTTGAGATGTTCATCCTTATACATGGTAAGTGAAATTCTAACTAATATTTTTTATGGAAAAAGAGAACTATATTTGGATAATTAGTCTTGACAACTTGTTACAGACAAATAATTGCTTCCATACAAGTTTTGGTCCTCTAGTATCACCCTTCAAAACAGCTTGAAAATGGCACCATTGTGAAGTCAAAGCCAGAAATCAAGGTCTGACAATTCACCTGCACAAAGTGATGCCATGTAAAATTATAAGTGAAGTAACCTCCTGTTACTGTCCATTAGCAGCATATAACCCAAATGATTAATGAGCAGTGTTTTCACATTGTTTCAAGTAAAGTAATAAAATAACTATGTCCATGTAGGCAGAAGATTTTGTCCCATTCCCACAGCTGTTCAGTCCCAAATAAACATACAGAGGCTTCCATTGTTTATACACAGTTTGGTCTATTGCTCAGGCTTATAACTAACTAGCTCTTATGATTAAATTAACCCATAATTCTTATTAATGTTTAGCATTGTAGATTGGTACCTTTCCTCAGTTCAACATTCTCATCTTACTTCCACTGCGTCTGGCTGGTGACTCTGTCTCTGCCTTTCCTCTTGCCAGTCTTTTCCTAGTCTGGTCGCCCACATATACTTCTTGCCTGGCTACTGGCCAATCTGTATTTTATTAAACCAATAGGAGTGGCAAATCTTTATAATGTACAACAGCATTATCCCACCACATTTCTTCATTTTGTCTTTTCAAAACAAAGACCCTGAATCTAATCTCCTTTGTTTACCCTTTTTCCTAATCATTATCCATAACATTTAGTAACCAATATTCTAAACAAAGATAAGCATTCATAATCTATTTTGGGGGAATGTGGGAGTAGTTTTCTAGGCTACTTCCTGCTAATTAGGGGCCCTGGTAATCTTGTGGAGACCCAAGAAAATTTACGATTGTAACCCCACAATAGACTACTCCTTATTGTAGTAGTCTATGTGGCTGGATCAGCCAGCAGCCTTGAAGCCTTTCTGGATGCAGAACTCAGAGGAAACTGCAAGAGAGGCACTCTGAAACGTTGAATCATCTGGGCCATTTGTTCCAATTGGAGATGTTTTTAGGGGGTCTCACTTGATCAAAAAATATTAACCTGGAGGCAATCCACAGGTTCTCATCTTCTGTGGAAACAAAAGAATTTCTTTTCCAAAGCAACGTATCCTTAGACCTAAATTTTGAAGTCAAGATATCTTTAAGATATATATGTTGGTTTAGCTTAGCAGCCTCTACAATTAAATGTCTCTCTGCAATTAAAAAAAAAAATCCCAAAGACAGCACAATAATAGACAGTATCCAGACTCTCTATGTATTTTCCATCTTTATGTAGCTTTTATTATTATTATCATTTATTATTATTATTATTATTGTTATTATTAAGGACTTTATTCTTTTTCTTTTTTCTCTCAAGCCTATGCATATTTTTAAACACTGTGTAACCTGTTTAGAGTTTTTTTTTTTTTTTAATCTGAATTTATTACATCTGAACCTGTTTTATTGTGTATCTTTCATCCTTTTCTGACCTGGGGAGTTTGATCACATATTCAATTTCTTTAATCATAAGAAGAGTAGCAAAGCAAGGAAAGGTTAAAACATATATATATTCATTTATTCTAAAAATGTTTATTCAACAACTCTAGAGTAGCAGGAGCTGCATCAAGCACGGGAGAATACAAAATGGCAATCGTGGTACTCTGGAGCCTGGAAAAAGAAGCTGACAGGCAATCATGATGGAGACATAAAACCTGAGCAACTGAGCAGAGAAAACTGCACCAGTAGAAACCAAAATCAAAAGGGAAAACTATTTAAGAAATAATGTCCTTGATAGGAGGTAGGCTACAATTTGATGGAATATAGGCTTTATGCAAATTGAGATGTCTTCAGTGAGTGCATAAGCAACTGGCATGTAGGAAGATTCTCAAACTGTAGTTTGAGTTTTCTTCTGAGGCCAAATGTCTAGGAGAGAAAAGAGAGAGAGAGAGAGAGAGAGAGAGAGAGAGAGAGAGAGAGAGAGAGAGAGAAGGAGTCATTAGTAGTGTCCACCTTGGTTGGATTTAGGACGTTTCATTTTTTTTTTTTTAAACAAGAAGTTTATTTAAACAACAAGATGCTTGACTTGAAGGGAAAACTATCTAGGATCATTTTGTTCAAGAGTAATTTACCCCTACTTAAAGACAGATTGCCCTCCATGTAACAGCTACATACAAAAAAGTTATAAAATTGTCCTTGGTTTTACAATGATAAATGAAAAACATTAAAATTCTCCAATCAAACAAGGTATGCAAGGATTTTGTTGTTGGGTTCTTTTGTTAAAACGTTGAGAGCCAAATGACTTACTGGAATATAAAGATAAGAGCTGAATGAGCATGCCACTATTTTCACAGAGCCAGAACTTTCCCTCAGCCCATCTCCACTGATGTCAATCAAAACAGAACATTGGCCATTTAGTTTAAAAAAGAAAAAGAAAAAAAGCACAAATGCTTGTGCACATACACCAGTTACTTTATGTACAATAAAGAAATGGGGACAGGGAAATGAATACAGAAAACTATTCTGTAGTAGTCAGGATGTGGTGAAACCAAATTGCGGCTTTCTAATTGCGAATGTATTCTTGGTCTATAACAAAATTCTGGAGTAAAGTAGCAGGTTCCCTTTTTAGTAGACACCTCCTGTCTGCTGCTGGAACACATCAATCGTATCTCCATCTTCCATTTCCAACAGTGCAGGTGTATCTGTTTCACTGATTGGTTGCCCATCAAACCGGAATCTGATCTGCCTCATTGACAAACCCTGTCGTCCACAATAGGCTTTCATTAGTTTACTAAGTGGTGTATGCCTCTTAATCTTAAACTGCACCACAGATCCATCCTGCCCCGCCACCTTCAAATTAATATGATCATTGTTCTCAGTCTTTACTCCTTCCTTGGGTTTCTTGTGGGCCATGGCGAGCACCGGAGTCTCCTCAGCTGCCGCTTCACAAAAGAGGCACCTGGTCAGCACTGGAGGCTCACACAAGCAGCACCAGCAGCCGCAGAAGACGAGGACGTTTCATTTTGTAAGAAGTTTCTATTCAAGAATTCTGTTATTCTCGCCAAAGAGATTGGACTACTTTGACATAAGATAAGCAAATGGAAATAATCTGACAATGTAAAATGAAAGGTATAGTAAGATAGCTGCACTGGGTAATGCAATGCTCCTGAAGTTGGCTATCTGACATCAGGTGAGTTGGCTAAAGCCATTTTATGATTTATTTTGTAGCAATGATTCCTCAACACAGTATTATTCAAATGAAAAAGACACTCAGATTTGAATCAACTTTCTTTTAATTTTGATCATTTATGGAAATCAGTCCATGTTGAATAGTAATTAATCCCAGAGGGACAACATGATACTAATGTATAGTGATATTTTATTTGTATTGAAATGTGATTTTATTTGTATGTCAATAAAGTTGCCTTGAGGTCAGAGCAAGCCAGAGCAGAAGCTGAGCAGTAGTGGGGCACGCCTTTAATCCCAGCACTTGGGAGGCAGAGCTAGGTAGATCTCTGTGTGTTCAGGGACACATACAGCATGGCAGACACACGCTTTTAATCTCAATACCAACCATAGAAGACCTGGAGGTCTGTACAAATAGGCAGTGACCAGGAGGTCATGTAGCTGGGTTTACAAACAATGAGAAAGCAGAACAGAAAGTCTTTAAATAGACAGGACGCACAGAAGTAGGTCTCTGGCGGAGAGGAAGGACAGCAGAAGCCGTGAGGGGTAAGGTTTTCTGCTCTTGCTCCTGGTTTTTAACTCTGCAATCCGTTCTGTGTTTCTTATTTAACAAGCCGGTTACATCTACACTAATGAGGCCAATTTTTGCCTGTTTGTCCTGTTGGTGACAAGCTCCACTTAAACATGGAGGCACAGGGCGGGGGGGGTTGTAGGCGCTTCTAATCAAATCCAGATGTCTTTCTCCTTTGGTATCAGTCACAAAGGGAACTTGAATCCTAATGAGAAATAACTATCTAGCAGGAAGTTTTGAGTTGCTCTGGAATCTCATAATATGATAGAGTATGGGTTTAGTTATCTGCTTATGCCCTTCAAGACCTTTTTCTTTTCTTTTCTTTTTTTCTTTCTTGGAAGACAAAAGGATTAAAAGGAGTAAAACACCAATGACTCACTCCACCAAGATAAAGGAAATCCCAGGTGATGAGTGTTTAGTAGGATTGACTGCCTCTAGTTTCTCATAGGTGTTCTTCCCAACCAGACAATATGCTGCTCCTGCTTTAATTCCCAACATAATTTTATCATACAGAAGAAACTCACAGACAAAAACAAAACAAAAACAAAAACAAAACAAAAACAAAAACAAAAACAAAACATTTTCAGACTCCATCAACAGCTCTGCCAAGGACAGAGTTTACAAGTGTGACAATGGTAGCTGTCCCCACTAGCAAGAACAGCTGGGAAAAGTGGAAGTAGTCATTACCTTGCAGATTATGATCTGGTGGAAGAGTGACCAAATTATCAACACAGGCTGAGTGACAGTGGTTAGTGCCTGATAACCCCTCTTATGTTTGAGTTTCATTTCAGTAGAAGAAATTAATAGTATTACATATGCAAAAGCAAACTGAGCACTCAGAGTTATTATAACAATTGAAATGTAAATCGGCTTGTTTTGAGATGCATTGAACAGCTTATATGAAAGATTGGTATGTATGTTACTTTCTTCTCCCAAAAGATCACACATAAAAGAGGCTTGTATTTTGGAAGAAAAGAAATAAATTTGGTATACTCTTCAAATTCACCCTGGGCATATAAACCAGGTTTGGTCATTTGATATATTCACAGTTATAAATAGGCATGATGGTGTCCAAATAATCAAGGAAAGAAAATAAACTGATCTTATACACTTAGATTTAATTTAGTATATAAATTCAGCAAGTATAGTAAATTTTCCAACCACTCAAGTATACAGAGACCAAATTTTTATGTCACTTTGCAAGATGCAAATAGATATAAAACAATAAAGACATATTTTTCTTTATATATGTAGGAGCATCTAAAAATCTGTAGACATAATGAGACAAATGATTAACAAAATATCTTGGAAGGTGAGAAAGAAGAAACTAAGGGTCTGCAGTGGACAATAGAATGTGATGGATGGCTCTCATACACCATAATGGTCTTGAACATTTTTCTGATAATATGAACATGAAAGTAAGTGTAAATGCTGTGAGTGTGACAGTGTCATCAGTTAAGAAAAAAACTACACAGAATGAATGAGGAAAAAGTCAGAAAAAATAAGACAATAGATTATGTAAAGAAACAGATATTCATTTTGTCTTGTTCTCAGTAACATCATGAAGCAAAGATCAGACAATCCAAGGATCAGAATGCTGCAGAGATGACTGTCATACCTAGAGAACAGGTATATTTCATTACTATGTTATCAGGATTTTAAGGTAAAAGAAGTAAGACTAAATATATAGTAAAGAATGAGGAAAAATCAGGTAGTGTTTGTAACCACCATTCACACATCACTCTTCCTGCAGTTCTATGCCTAACTGAAGTTTATAATTAATTAAAAGACTCAGAGTGACTTAATGAGGTTTCAATAACATTAAATCCATCAT
Source organism: Onychomys torridus (assembly GCF_903995425.1). Classification (NCBI taxonomy): domain Eukaryota; kingdom Metazoa; phylum Chordata; class Mammalia; order Rodentia; family Cricetidae; genus Onychomys; species Onychomys torridus. Next base: position 2,854,609 of record NC_050459.1, on the reverse strand, counting down.
GATATAGTAAAGAAGGAGATTTAGAATCAGGCAGAATCCAGAAAGTCCAGTGAACCATGATTGCTTGTGTTCTTCAGGGGAGAATATGCAAAATCATTACTTTCTTCAGATCAGCAGTTCCATTAAAGTTTGAACAGTTCCTTTTGAAAACTTAGGAAAAAATAAAGAATGAGTCTTTCTTCCACATTTAAAGTGAACCAACTACTGATTAATTAATTGATAAGTAGGAGACATTCATAAAGTACCCTTATAACGTACACTGTGTTGAAAAGGAGCTACTTTATTTGAATTTTATGCCTGACAGATGCTATGACTTGTCTAATATCATGGGATTTTCCCCATCCACTGCATTAATAAAATAAACACAGGAAACCCTACAGACAAGAGGTGTTGAAGAACAGGGTACTCTGAGGGATGACATAGGGATGAGACTAGATGACTGTGAATAAAATTGTCAATGATCATATTTCTGCCTGCTGGACTGAGACCTTTAAACTACCTAAATGCGATCAGGTTTATTCCTGACCCTACAGCCCTGGCAGCCCTTTTTACAGAATACGTTTAAAAAACTTATGATCATAAATTTTTCTCTGCCTCCCAGCCTCTTCCCAGATGAATAACTGAGAAGACCTGAGAGCCATTTCAGTAAGACAATCTTTAGGATAGCACTCCATTTTCCTAGTCTCTGTGGAAGAGTTTAGTCCAACGTTCCTAATAAGTAAGAACACAGAGTGCTTAATCCCACCAATCAACCTCCCCTTCATACTTTCAGCAATTTCCCCCAGCTCATCCTAGCACCTAAAATTCACCCTTATTTGGTTTGTTGAGATCAGTCTCTTTCCTTTATTTCACTAACCTTCAAGTCTTTCTTATCTCTCTAATTCTATCTTATTTATCTTTGTCAACAGTACAGAGCAACTGCTAAAAAGCACAGGCATTAGTCAGGAAGAGAAAGATAAGCTTGTAATGGACTTTCTGGTGGGAAAAAAAAGAATGGATGGGCATGGCAGATAAGAGAGGACCATAAGTAAAGAATCTTGCTGCATAAACCTGAGGATCTAAGTGCAATCCTTGGATCTAAGTGTACAAAGAGAAAACAGGCTCCCAAAAGTTGTCTTATTACTGCATTGCAACACATATACACAAAAAAAAAGAAAGAAAGAAAGAAAAGAAAAGAAAAAACACTAAATAAAGAAAATGATGGAGAATTCCTGGGTTGAGCTCTCCATGTAAACAATGCCAAAACCTCCTTGGTCACATTACCCAAGACGCCTTCTCAGAAAATGCAGAAATCCTGGCAAGGACTAAAAGAAGTGAGGGGGCGTGGCTACACATAGAAAAGTAAATGACAGCTTTAAATGAAGAACAATTATAAAATTTATACTCTTAACACATAATAATAGACTTTTATGCAGATGAAAATCCATTTGAATGCAAATTCTGGGCATATTTTATGCAAATCAATACATGGCCCTCCTGACTGTTTCATATATTGGCTGTGACCTTGGAGAGACCTTAGCAACAGTTCCTTCCTTCTGTTTTAGATCTGCTCGATATAGGGAGAATCTAATGTGAGCTTCTCTCCATGTGACTGAGCAAGGTTTCAGGAGGGACAAAAGTAAATTCAGAATAATCTGAAATATTTAGGCCAGAGGAATGTATTTAGCCTTAAGTACTAAAGTCTGCAGGACAGCATGATGGACTATAATGGATTTAAGAACTATCAAAAGATACCAAGGCCTAATATAGACTCAAGAGCATTGATGAGCAATATGGAACAGAAATGACCTCTCTTAAGGTTGGTTGATCATTTGAACAAAACCATCACCCATTACAGGAACAGCAGGTGTCCACATAATTCTCTTGGCTTGTGGAAGTTTTATGCGTGAGCTCAGATACATTTATGCTGAAAATTCTAGCTGTGTGAGCTTCATCGAATAAAAGACTTAACTTCTCTGAGCTTCACGTTCACAACTATAAAAGAAAAATACCCTGATGACAGAGAAGTGCTATGAAAATGTTGTGTCTGGCACAAAAAAAGGCATTCAACTTGAGAAGCTGCTATCTCCATCATCATCACCATCATTGTCACTACTGTGACTTCTAATGTTTAGGTCCCCACCTCCAATCATAAAAGCCATTTCCACTTGACTTTAGCATCTCCTGTATGTGTGTGTGTGTGTCCCCTTGTCTCTCTCTCTCTCTCTCTCTCTCTCTCTCTCTCTCTCTCTGTATGTGTGTGTATGGGTGTGTGGTGTGCATGTGTGTATGCTTCAGGTATTCACTGGGTCACTTTACTTTTAAGAAATAATTTTCTAGTCCCTTACAGTCTAGATAAATTAATTTCTACTGCACCGTTACTATAATGGTGGAAATAAGTTACTTGCTCAACAACTGTCTTTTTTTTTTTTTTTTTTTTTTTTTTTTTTACTTTTCAGACCTAATACCTTATTAGTTTTCTTTCTAATAAGGTAATACTTTATTAGTTTCTGTGATAGACCACAGACTAGGTGGCTTAAAAACCAGAAATCTCTTTTATTACAATTGAGAGGTTGTATATCCAATATTATGACAGAGTGGTTCCCTTGTACTTACAGATGGTCATGTTCTCCATGCCTTATTATCCTATTCCTTTTCTGATTGTCTGCATCCAAATTCTTCCTTGGAAGGACTCACATTTGACAAGACTACATAAATCCTATCATAACAACCTCATTATGGCTCAATTAATTCTTTCTAGTCAAGACCTTCCATATATCTCCACTTCCTGCAGCCCTTAATGGTAGATTTCCTCATAGGGTTCAGTAGAAAACACTATCAGCCTACATTCACCATGCTTTTATAACTCTCTATTTCATTTTCTATTTATTTTCTCACTAGTGCTTTTGTCTTTACATTTGAGTTTCATCCATTACAACTTTTCTTTATAATTCTTGACCATTTCTTAAGTATTAAAAAATTCCTTGAATTATTTGAATGCCAATTAAATGAAAATTTACTTGAATGTCAATAGACCCTCAATCATGTTCTAAGGGATTCAGCCTAATTCATCTTTTCAAGATAAAAAGGACTGGGAACTTGTTATAAGAACACAAGATAGGGAAAAACCCTAAACATGTTTACTTCATAGGAGAGAGACCTAAGGATTCAAAGTCTTTGTAAATACCAAGTATTCATACAGCATAACCAGCTAACAGCAAACACCCATTGGAAGAATAAGTAAATCAGTGAATAGGCAAATAAACTTGTGGTTCTCAATCTTCCTAATGTTGCAACACTATAATACAGTTCCTTATGTTGTGGTGACCCCAACCATAAAATTATTTTAATTGCTACTTCATAACTATAATTTTGCCAACATAATGAATCATAATGCAAATATCTGATATGCAGAATATCTGAAATGTAACCCAAAGGGGTAACAACCCACAGGTTGAGAATCTGTGCTAAGTAGGTCAGGAAACCACAGCTAGCAGTTATAATCTTCTCCCTCTAAAGGCTCATGGAATATTTACACTGCTTTCACACTCACAGAATATTTACACAAGCTTTACCTTGACTTATAAGAACTGATGAGGTAGGGAATCTTTACTGTGAGACACTGTGTGGGGACTAATACTAATCCAACTTGCTGAGATTCTCTTGTTTTCAAAGCTGTCAAAATTTACTCACTGATGTGCAAGGATTTCAGAGAAGTTATGCAGCTAATGTTTTAAGCAGACTCAGGAGAGAGGGAGATAATGCCTCACCATTTAAATTACCACAAGCAAAAACTATGTTCATGAGAACTGGCAGGGCATTGTGTTTCTTGTCTGAGGTTGTAGAGACCTACAGATTTCCTAGTGAGAACTTACTCAGGATCTGAGAATCTGAACTTGCTTTACCCAGCAAGGCTGTATGCATAAGGGGATGATTTGACCACGAGCATGGTTACACAGTGTTTAGAAGTGTCTATACCTGGCTGTATGGTCTGCTTTGATCTATCAAAGGAGGAAGGTCTTTTGCCCCACCTCTTTGCATTGTTATAAAATACCCTTTTGAAGAGGCAGAAGGGACCATTGAGTTTTGAACCATGTCCTCCCAAAGCTATCCTGTGTTTCTGTCTTTCTCCTCTTCACTATCTTTCTATTTCAAAGTTTCTTGTCCCTCTCTTCTCCTCAAAGGAATCCTTTTAAAAGGTGGAAGCTGGCCTCTCACAGATGACACCAGAACTAGGGACATGGGTACAAAGGATAGATAAGTGAGGAAGGGAATACCACAGAAGTGGTTGGACATGTCTGGTTATGAATTAAGGTTAAGGCGGTGGTATTTTATTCTTTGGGAGCAAAAAATGTATATAGAAAAATTAGGCTGCAGAAAGTGTCTCTCTCTTTCCAGGTTTCTCTCTCTCTCTCTCTCTCTCTCTCTCTCTCTCTCTCTCTCTCTCAATTTCTTTCTCTTAAATTAGAAAAAAATATATAGGGTTTAGGTATAAGAATATTGTGTAGGAAGAAATTTAGGGTAAGAGTAGAATTTCCCCAGTGTCAGACCTGACAACAGCATCCAGGAACAAGCAGCCACTGTGTACTTAGCAATCTGAGAAAGAAAAGCCACTATGGGGGAGGGAAATAGTAAGCAGATGTTTGTAATTCACTTGTAGAACATTTGAAAAGTGGGGGAGTTAAGCTAGAACCCGAACAAGTACAGAAGTTCTTGGAGTTCATAGAGGAACTGTGTCCTTGGTTTTCCAATTATGGGACTCTAGATGAAGACTCCTCTGAGAGAAACAGAATCAAAATGTAATGATATTATGAAGAACATGGACCAGATTCCTGTGGAAGCTTTCAGCCTGTGGGCATTGATTTGGGACAGCTTAGATCTAAATCGTGAGTAGCAGGGGAAATCTTCTTTGAAGCACATATGAGTAGAACAAACCCCTCTGCTTCACTGGAGCTGCCACTAAATCAGAACATTTTTACGGTATTATTCAATCAGTATCAGTTCCCTCTTGGCCATGAAGCTGATTTTAAGGAATGGACACCTTAGGATGAGACAAGGGAGGAAATGAAAGGCTTGAAAGACTTAGTAATTTCTCTTTCCCCAAAACTGGAGGCTCTTCAGGTCTCTCCTTCTCAGAAGGTTCCTCCTCAGCAGGGGCAGAATTAGACTCACTTGAGAGATCATCTATCAGAATGGCAAAGCCACCCATAATTGCCCGAGTGCAAAACCCTCCCAGAACATGGCAAACCCTTGCTGCTACTCCTGTGTCTCCCTTTCAAGCCAGTATTAGGGCAGTGGCTAGCAGAGGGGAGGAATTGCAGGTCTGTCAAGTGTCCCCATAATTGAACAGCCAGGGCAATATAGTGCAAATGAATGTAAACAGAGCTGAGGATACAGCAGCTGTGACTGACCATGACTGGGTTTCCTCCCAGACCTAGAAGGGCTGCTTGAGAACCACAGCTCACAGCACCTGGGTCTCCTCCTGGAGCCAGGGCTGCTTGAGAGCTGCAGCTCATAGCAGCAGGAGGAACCTTGAACCCCTGGAGTAAGGGGCAGTTGAGAGCCCTTAGGCCTCAGGATTGGGACTGTAAAAGCCTGAACAGAGATAGCAGCTAAAGCCACTCAGTTTATGTTTGCTGGCTGTAAGAAAGCCTCTTTTGAAAGGATTCATTCCCAGCCAGTTAGCAGCTTTCAACCTAGGGCAGCTCTTCTAGGGAAAGCTACCTGGAAGTGCCTCTGTGGCTGATAGTGAAGCTTCAGAGCTACTTGTTTGAACTAAGTTGAGTTGCTGCATTCAAGAGAGCTGCAACAAATTTGGTACTTCTCATATTAGGAATTATTTACCTAAAAGTCATTATGACTTGACCTGCTAAAAGGGACTCCAGAGCTGCTGATGAGTTAGGCTCTGATTTCAAAACTTTCAGAGAAACCTTAAGAGCATTATTAGAACTGACTTTTTTGAGCTTTGATAAACCTCAGAATTGAAACAGTTTTGGTTTCAAGTATAATTTTAACTGTCATGACTCACAATTCATGTACCTTCTGTCTTGTTGGAAGAAAATGTAAATAGTTCTGTTAAGTGATCTCTTTTGAATGTTTGCTAAAGTTTATAAAGTGTAAATAGTCCTATAGAGAGTTTGCTTTTGAATGCAAGTATGTAAGAATTGTAAATAAGTATAGTAATATTTATGCTAGTTGTAAATATGTAGAGTAGTACTCATACTAGAATTATGTTAATCTGTTGATATTGATGACTCATAGTTTGGCAAAGCTAAGGGAGTTTTTAAGTTTGATGCAGTTGCATCAGAGTTTATTGATTTATTTGATGCATTTCCATCAAGAGTTTATTGATTTAAAAAAGGGCTTGGCACAGCTAAGGCTGTTATAGAGATCTTAGACCCATCCAAAATGAACATTCCATCTTGGTCATCCTCTTCTCTTTTACTAGGGTATGTGGCAGCCATAGGGATTGTTGTGGTTGTTGCAGATATTTGTAAGCTCTTAATAGGGATCTGAGTCAGAGCTCAGTTAAGCTCTGTTGTTTCCCCTGCCAGAGGCTGGTAGTCAGAGACAGATAAAGTTCTTCTTGCTAGCTGCCAACCTAAGACAGAGTACACTTGACAGAAAGTATGTGACAGGTGAGGCTGATTAGTGAAGGAGAAGGATGACCTAAGCCAGACACAGTCTATCTGAGGAGTCTGGGGAGTTGTAGAGACCTACAGAGGTTTCCTAGTGAGAACTTACTCAGGGTCTGAGAATTTGAGCTTGCTTTACTTAGCAGGGCTGCATCAGGGGATGACTTGACCATGGGCATGGTTACCAGGTATTTGGAAGGGTCTACATTTGGCTGTGCAGTGTTCTTTGCCCCACCCCTTGGTGCCTGGCCAGCGGGGTTTCAACGGGGGTGACCCACCTGTGGGAGCTAATGAAAGAGACAGAGGACACAAGGGGCAACAGTAAGACAAGATTCTGATCAAGCTGCAGATTTTATTTTTCTCTGCAAGCCTTATATAGCATAGGAGGGGAGGGGGCAGGAAGGAGGGAAGGGGAAGAGACATGGAAGGGGTGCAAGATGTGGGAGACGTGCAGGCCATGCAACTGCAAGATGTTGGCTAAGGTCACTGGTCAGGAGCCATTTGTTCTGTTGCTAGGTTACCTGACCATGGAATGCTCTTTACCTTTGGTTGCCATAGCACCTGACTGTGGAATGTTCTTATCTTTGGGAGCCTCTGGTTAGCAAACAGGTGTTACTGCTCTGGGGAAGGGCAGTGGTCTTATGACTTGTTCTCTGGCCTAGCTAGTACTTTCCATGGTTCATGTTTGGTTCCTGACATCTTGGTCCTTGACACCTTGGCATTGTTATGAAAAGCCCTTTTGAAGAGGCAGAAGGAACCATTGGGTATTGGTCCAGGTCCTCCCAAAGCTATCCTGTGTTTCTGTCTTTCTCCTTTTCATTATCTTTCTATCTAAAAGTTCCTCAATCCCACTATCCTCAAGGGAACCCTGTTAAAAGGTGGAAGCTGGCCTCCCACATGAGGTGGCTATCTTGTTTACTTTGACAAAGTAGCAGGCTTAATTTACAAATTCACTTGTTATACAATTTATGCTAAAATGCCTCCAGTTTCAGGCAATGAAGTGCATTAGTCCTTCAGACAAAAATAACCTTATCAATATACTAATCACTATGGTATATGTGGAAAGAGAAGTCTTATTTCCAAAGGGAAAAATTTTCCATTATTTAAAAAATAAAACTGTGTGGCTACTTTGCACTATAACTATTACTCCATTTAATTTTTTGTCTTTTATAAAATTGAATAATAATGGTAAAATTATCATCTTACTGTTATTTTGTTTAAAAAATACTGGAGATAGTCAGCTTACAAAGAGGAACTATTTTGGCTCATGGTTTCATTAAATGTTTGCATGACCTACAGTGAAACAGATCATCCCAGCCAATTTGTGTGGCAGAGGAAAACTGATTATCCTGTGGTGTCAGGGAACCAAAGAAAGAAAGAGAAGGAGCAAGATTCCTGACAGCCCTGTCAAAGCCAAAGGCATGCCATCAGTTGCCTCACTTTCTTCTACTAGGCTCTAAATCTTAAAAGTTCCACTTGTTCCTAATACCACAAGAGGTCACAAGTAAGACTATCAGGTGACCTTCTCGTCCTTCAGGAGACACTTATCTACACCATATGGACCAGGAGACTTGGCTCACTGATTAGGGGTACTTTTTTTTTGCTCTTACAGAGGACCTGGATCCTACTCCTATCACCCACATGGCAGTTTACAACCATGTGTAACTCCACTTACACAGTATGGTACACCTTGTTCTGGTCTTCATGGGCACTAGACATGCATGTAAAAATGTAAGATCTAAACTATAATAGCTGGATATGTAGAGAAGACCATAAAGATAAATAAATACAGACAATAATGTGGACCTATGAGTAAAGTAATAGAAATTACATGACTTTTATAAGAAAGTATTATTGTTCTGCACTTTTAGTGAGTTTTATGGGGAATTAACTGCCTGTTGTAGATATCATAATAAAACACTGATTGGCCAGTAGCCAGGCAGAAAGTATAGGTGGGACAAGCAAAGATGAGAATTCTGGGAAGTAGAAAGCTGAGTGGGAGATGCCAGCCTGCTTTCTAGGGAGCAGCATGTAACAGGAACACAGGTAAAGCTACGGAATACATGGGAACATCTACATTAATAAAAATGGTCTGAGTTTAAGTGTAAGAGCTAATTAGTGGTAGGCTTGAGCTAATGGCCAAGCAGTTTTTAATATTAGCCTGTGTATGTTTATTTGGGTCTGAGTGGCTGTGGAATCACAAGGACACAGGCCGGGAGGATACAGGAAAACTTTAACTACAACTGCCTTTGTTGTGGGTATGCCGAGCACATGTCTGGCTGCAAAAGCCAAAGATGGTGCTGAGAGGAAGTGAGCTGGGAGGAGACCTAACTTGTTTACCAAAAATTATGATTGGCTCTTGGGATCAGGAAATATGACATAGGAGCATGGCCTCCTCGTGATCATCATGCTGAGCTATGCCCAGAGAGGCTCGTGGATATATGACCCTTGTTGTAATTGGTAGAAGAAAAGCTGGATTGTGGTTTGGTGCTTTATAAAGGGTGTGCTGATGCTTAATAAACGAGTTCCTGCTTGACAGGGCTCCCCACTGCATCTGATTGTCTCTGGGTACCGAGAGGCTGGGTGACCGGCCAGTGGTACACTACCCCTTCTCAATCAAGGTCTACTGCAGGCAGTGGGCTTAATTCTTTGGTGGGGTCAGGGGAACCCCACATTTGTTTTCACTTGTAACATTGTAACAAAGACAAAGGAGAACAGGGACAAGCACACATTTCTAAGTGTTTTGTCTGAGCTTGAGTTTGGAGGTTGTATTCCAGTCCCCAGTGGAAATGTGGTTTCATCACAAACCACCTCACAGTGTGATACAATGTGTCATGATTGTCATCTGAGGCTCAGGAAAGACAGAGCAAGGGGTTCTGTAGATGTATCCTGCTTGTTAAATAAGAAACACAGAGCCAGTTGCAGAGTTAAAAACCACGAGGTCAGAGCCAAAGCGGAAAACCTTACCCTTCACTGCTTCTGCGGTTCCTCCTCTCCGCAAGAGACCTACTTCTGTGCGTCCTGTCTATTTAAAGACTTTCTGTTCTCCTCCCTCATTGGTTGTAAACCCAGCCACATGACCTCCTCATCACTGCCTGTTTGTATAGACCTCCACGTCTTCTATGGTTGGTATTGAAATTAAAGGCGTGTGTCTGCTATGTTGGCTATGTCCTTGAACACACAGAGATCCGCCTAGCTCTGCCTCCCAAGTGCTGGGATTAAGGGCGTGCCCCACTACTGCTCGGCTTCTGCTCTGGCTTGCTCTGACCTCAAGGCAACTTTATTGACATACAAATAAAATCACATTTCAATACAAGTAAAATATCACTATATTTCCCCTTTTCTATTTTAATAAAAAGAAAAAAAGGAAAAAGTTATAACTAATATAAGAAAAACTATATACAAAAGTACAATAACTATATATACCATATATACAAACAATAAATACCTAAACAATGTCTAGTCCATTTGTAATTGACAAATTCAGAGAAAACAATTCCATTATCTATCCTATTTTGGTAAGTCCAGAATGTACCTGATTCACTTTTTATCCTAACTTATATAACTAACGGAACTGTCTTATAACGTCTTTCAAATTTATACACTTACAGCTCTTAGTGAGTTTTTCTGAAATCCTTAACAAAGATAATTATAACTATAACTAATAACTAACTGATCTTCAACTCCCTCAGAGACCCAAGAAGGAAATAATACTACCTAATAAAAAATAAAAACAAGAAGTGCATGCAAGCAGCTTCAAAAAAAAAATGTGAGTTGACAGAAACAGCCAGCTGCCTGGACAGTCACCTGAGGTTTCTCCGCAGTGTTGGGGCATCATCTTCAGCCTACAGGCTTAGCGTATCTGACAGACTCTTTTGTGAACTAAGATGTATACAAGGTCAACAGTTTGACCTCACATTTGGTGAGAGCAGTCCATGTACCAGAAAAACCTGAATTCCATTAGTGTCATGTCATGATTCAGGATTTTAAATTCTGGAAATTATTGATGTCTTTTCAATTCAGCTGTCCATTTTTCTTGGCTGTGTATATGTGGCTTCATCTTGGCATCCTGTTCTTCTCCACATCTCTCTATTAAACGCCAGTCTACTATTGAGAGAGGTGAGCTTAGTTATTCCTCAAGAATAACTGTTTCATCTGCTGTTCCATTGCATATCAGAAGCCATTGGCCCACTCCCTGTTCAGCTGCCTTTGAAGAAAAGGGCACGGTACCTTTTACAGATTGCAAAGGTCACTCACTTCAGGGATGCTGCCATATTGTCCTGGCTTCAGAAGATGCCTTTTGTTAAAGCCACAACCACACTTGTTTTGGCAAGAATTGGTAGTCCTTGGTTTCATGTCCTGTCCTGTTTGTCAGCAGTTGATTCAAGGATACTTTGTTGTCCAGTGGCTGACTTTTGCAACAATGAAAGTTAGTTCCATATGCAGTTTCTTCAATGCCCATATTTTCTCTGAAGTAGATTGGTACTGCCAGGAGCGGTCATGTCTCATAGTCATAGCAAAAAAGAAAAATTCTTAAGTTATTAAAACATTTTAAATGCCATATTCTGTAGATCTCTGAAGGGTTTGAAGATGACCTGTCTATCTAAAATATATCTGTTTGATCTTGAAAACACACCTAATATGACTACAAGTTCAATTGTAATGTCTAACCACTAATTTTCATTTCTATATATCCTAATAGTTGGTAATACTAACATTCAAGGATTAGCAAATTGAATTACATTGTTAAATGAATGGTATAAATAAAATATCGAGCAAGATTAGAAATACGTGTATGGTATATTCTAACAATCTCAATCTCAATAATAATTTGTATACAATATAAAACAATCCAATTGAATGTAAAGTATTTAAAACTAGTAATTGTCTTTTTCTTTTTTCTTTCTTTTTTTTTTTTTTTTAACAAGCACCTTTTGCCTAGCCCTTTTCCTAACCCTTAACAACAACTTGTAACCAACCCTCCTAAACAATGAAAACTATCCCAGACCCAATACCCATAAAAAGACCAAAAAACCACCCACCTCACACCACCCCTTTGGGAATGTGGGCATCAAATTCTTAAAATTGCTTCCTGCTGGGTATGGGCGAAGTTATCTTTATTCTGAAAAGAAAAATTTTGGGTTAATTGACAAATTCTAGGAAAGATAACTATATTCTTTGTTATACATAATGCCAAAGTTCAGGGTTTATCTCAAGTCCTTATTCAAGCAGTCTTTGAAACTGGATCATCTCAGCTAGCCATCTCAGAATTGCTCTAAGCACTTTGTAGTCCAAAGCTGATCTGTAGATGATGTTTGTCAGCTTAGTGATATTATTTTCCACGTGGAATTGTCGTTGTGGGGCCCCATCTTCTTCCTGGCGATTTCAATTGATGTTAGGCCTGGCCGTGATTTCCTGCAGAAAACTGAAAAGAGACTAGAACACAAAGACATGTATAGGCAGCTAATTGAAGCCTTTTCTCTAAGTTAATTAGTACTCATATGACCATTATTATCTCAACAAAGTTTAAAATAGATATATATATATATATATATATATATATATATATATATATCTTGTGAATTCTGATATAAAATTCATACTTTAAGAAAAGTTTAAAGAATCAGAATAGAGTCAAAGAATTGAGATTAGTAATAGAATAGTCCCTTAATTAATTTGTTTTTTCTCCTGTCCCATGTCAGAAGAGGGTTCTGGGAGCAAGAAGCTATGTGCTCAAGTACACTGTAAGACCTCAGGAAACTCATGTTCATCCTGATGTGAGCAGCTGGCTACTCAATATTACAAAGCAGGATTTGGTTCTAATAGCCAGCCTGAAGTCTTAAGTAGGTTGGTATGAGAGCACTTCAATTAATAAATCACCTTTGTAAAAACTGTTCTATTTCACAAACATTATTTCTCACTCTTAACAACTGTAACATTGGGTACACTTCTACTTTTTTATATAGAGAGGATGTTTATGATCAATTTTTTTTTCTTTGTTTCATTATCTTATAATGCCCCATCTGTGTTCAAATTCAGCTACATTGTTCTTTAGGACCAAAGTTTTATCTTGGAATCCAAGAAGGCATGGTATAAAGAAGATAGAGATTCAGTGATGTTTCTGAGATGAGCACTACAGAAAGTAGTTTAGGATGCCTTCTGGAACTTTCTAATAGATAGGAGTATAGAATGACAGCAGGCAGCAAATGAAAGCAGTGCTTAGCAATTTAGAAATCCTTTTTGTGTGACATACTCTCTGCTAGGTAATCACTTTGCCTTTCTTGAAACCAAGATAGTTTGCTTTTATTTTAGCTAATTTTTATCATTAGCACAACTGCACATACAGAACTGTCAGTTAAATTAACTTTTGGCTGAATTCATGTCTACTTTCTTAGCCTATTCTTTTTAAGTACTTTCAGAAATTCCATCTTTCCTTGGAGGAACACAGGAACAAACGTTAGATGAAACTGCCTAAAGTTAGAAACTTTTCTCCTTCCCCATCTCACTGTTTTTCTCTAAGAACAAAGGCTCAGTTGTTGAACATCAGTCACCTCATTCCATTAATCATAGGTGGAGTTTCTCTGTGTCTCAGTAGCTGCTCCCAAATAACCATTCAGAGACTTAATATTAATTATAAATGCTCAGCAGATAGCTAAGTGTGGTGGTATTGTGTTACCTAAAATATTGTGCACCCTAATAAACTTATCTGGGGTCAGAGAACAGACAGCCACTAGATACAGAGACTGGAAAATGGTGGCACTCACGCCTTTAATCCTAAGCATTCCAGAAGCAGAAATCCATCTGGATCTCTGTGAGTTCAAGGCCACATTGGAAACAGCTAGGCATGGTGACACACAAGTTTAATCCCAGAAAGTGAGCCTTTAATCCCAGGAAGTAATGGCAGAAAGCAGAAAGGTATATAAGGTGAGAAGACCAGAAACTAGGCTGGTTAAGTATTCAGGCTTTCGAGAAGCAGTTCAGCTGAGACCCATTTGGATGAGGACTCAGAGGCTTCCAGTCTGAGGAAACAGGACCAGCTGAGGAACTGGTGAGATGAGGTATCTGTGCCTTGTTCTGCTTCTCTGATCTTGCAGCGTTCACCCCAATACCTGGCTCCAGGTTTGTTCTCATTAATAAGACCATTTAAGATTCATGTTATAGCTAAGGCTGGTTACTAGCTAACTCTCACAATTAAAATTTACCCATACTTTTTATCTACCCTCTGCCATGTGAGTGCACCTTCTTTGAACACAGTAAGTTTATCTTGTTTTTCTCTGCACCTCTCAAGACTCCTGAGACCCCACTCTTCTTCCTCCCAGTGTCTTCTGTCTGGCTGTCCTGCCTTTAACCTCCTGCCTAGTTACTGATGGGTCAGATCTTTTATTAAAACAAATCAGAAGGTGCCATGGCAAAGACACATCTTCACAGTGTATAAAAAAAAGATTATTCTATACCAATTAATTATGTTTAATCCCCAAGACAACTTATCCAACTAATGGCTTCCAATACATTAGGTATCTCCATTCAAACTTCTAAAGGACAGCCATCTACCTGAATGTATATTTGCATTTTCAAATAAAGAAAGACCATAATCCTTCTTAAGAGACGCCCCATTTCCAATGTTCCCTAACTTTAAAAAGCATTGATTCATCATTTATCTTATCATTTGATTGCTATGCATGAATGTTTTCCTTCCCACTTTCTCAATGGCAACACCTAACAAGCAAGGCATAAAGGTCTCCTTACACTCTGACATTCTTGTATCAATCTATTTTCCCAATAGGTCACCATCAGTCAATAAAAAAGCAGTTACCCCTTAGTCAAGTTACTACAGCATCTGAAGAACTTACCATTCCAAACCACACCAAGACATTAATTCTGCTTCAGCTATTCAGTTTTGTGACATGCAAATCCCTCCAGTTGACTACTATGAGTCATCCATCTAAAGAAAGCCCAGAAGACATGGAATGGTGTTCAAATCCCTCATCATGTGCCCCAGCAAACTTCTACAGCTTTATCTGTGATCTCATCCTCTAAGTTGGGGTCCAGAATTCAGCTGTACTCACAGCTCCCTGCACCCATGGTGATTTCTTTTCCCTTTGGTCATTTTCCTCCCCATGGCATTCCCAGCTCTTCCCCAGTTTGAGGCCCCTTTTCAGCTTAGTACACATCTTTTCTATTTTGGAATGCTGTGACATTTGTCCTTTACCCCAAGAAAGATGCTACCCTACCTGTTTACACAGAGATTGTGCATACTGAGATAGAGACTTCTATAACCCATCTCCCTTTGCTTTAATCTCCTTAAGATCAGGCAGTTGTCTTGTTAATGATCATTTATCACTGAGTCCTACGTATATACTGTAACACTAGAATGACAGAGAGTTAATTATTAACAAATTAATAAAAATAAACTAAGTCACCTAATGTATGATTATAGAGACTGTGGGAAAAAAAGAGTCTAGGACCTTTATGTCAAATCTGTTACTGTTACTTTAGGGAGGTCCTTGGGAAAGACTACCTCTGACTGGATACAAAGATAAGGTATATCTTTGGAGTGAGTATTTGGTGGAAAATGCCTCTACCTAACTGAATAATATTGATATGATAACAAGAATTACAAATTACCTATATGATTTTTATCTTCCAGTATTTAGATGTTGGGTGAATCCAAGCATTTTTTAATATAAATAGGAATCCAATAACCAATTTTCTAACAACAACAACAAAGTTGATGTGCTTAGAAATGATGAAAATGCCTTTTCAAACCCATACACAATTTAACCCTGAAAATGAGAAGTGGCTTTTACAGCTTAAGCTGCTAAGAAAAACTTAGGTCTTGTAAATGTGTTATGTTCCACAGTAAAGCTAATACCATATATTTTCCCTGGTTACTGTTATAATACCCACTCTGTACTATTAGGGGCTTTCTGTAATAGTTAAAATATTGATTTATTAAACTTTGTACAAGCTACTATATATGATTCTTAACCTTTCTACTTTACCTCTGTAAAGATATAATCCATACTAATCTGGTGCCATCTAATTTTCTTCATATCCTTCTCAAAGACATCTGTCTCCTTTTGTGTAGATATCCCTCATTATATGATTGTATGGCAGAGCCTGAAGTATGCTGTAGATTTCATTGACTATAGAGCCCATCCCATTTATCCCAGAAGCAATGCATGGTTTTAAAATGTCAAGTACCCCGCAATATCTGCTTCCAATTTACTAAGGAAAGGAGAGAGGGAAAATGTTGCAGAATATAGACATTGTGTACCTGTCAAAAAGGTAAAGAAAAAAAGAAATTGACTTTATTGAAACTAGAATTGCTGAAAGAAAGGACTGAATCATGGTAGTCCATAGAGCGTT
This sequence comes from Onychomys torridus, assembly GCF_903995425.1. Classification (NCBI taxonomy): domain Eukaryota; kingdom Metazoa; phylum Chordata; class Mammalia; order Rodentia; family Cricetidae; genus Onychomys; species Onychomys torridus. The sequence continues at coordinate 2,838,626 of NC_050459.1, read as the reverse complement.
CCATACTCAGTCCCAAGTTCATGACATGGAAGAGAAATCAATGACTGAATTTACGAACATATAAACTATAGTGTATAGTGCCTGAAATTTTACTTAAAATCTTTAAGTTTTGTATCAGTAAAAATAATTCTACATGTGCCAATGTCTTCTTAGAGCCACCATTACTTAACATTTTAAAACCACATATGTGGTTGTAAGATTAATAGATGCATGGGCTCTCTATGAGTCACCATTTAGTTGTAATTCATGATTTAATGATTACCCTATCTACGAAGTAATTGATGAAATTATTTATACCAAAAATAGCCTCTGGTTGTGAAAGCTAGTAGGCCAAAGAATAAAATCATATTCCTAGCCAAAGAATAACAGCAACCAAAACTCTTGCATTAATCCATTGTTAATATGACTGGTGTGATTATCAGACTGTAAATACTGTATTAAATACTGATAAAGTGTCTTCCAATGTTTGTATATTAAACGAGTGGGGTAGTACACATCTCTTAAAACATACTCACTGTTCAAATTGCTGGTTAAAATGAAAAGCTTGGAGTTGAAATTAACTAAGGTAAAACTCTCACCTGGAATTTAGTATCCAGACAGACAGGCCAAGTGCACATTGTGAATGTTATTTACTTCAACTGTAGTGTGAGGATTGTATTGATCTAGACATACGACTGTCCCTTCAGTTGACTCTGGACACTTTCCTCTTCATGAATTTTAAGTGTATTATCTTACAAGAAAGATTAGAAAGAACATGATTGTAAAGGCTGTAAATATGGGTCATCTGTTAAGGGCACTTGCTGCTTTCCTAGAGAACAAGAGTTTAGTTCCCAGAAACCATGGCTTCTGTAAATACCTGCAAATACATGTCATATTCTCTCCCTCTTTTTCTCTCTCTCTATGCCTCTGTCTCTCTCTCTCTGACACACACACAGACAGACAGACACACACACACACACACACACACAAATAAAATAATTTTAAAAAGAATAGGTAGTAGTTCCACATGCCTTTAATCCCAGCAACAAGGAGGCAGAGGCAGGGGGATCTCTGAGTTCTGGGACAGCCTGGTCTATAAAATAAGTTCCATGAGAGCCAGGGATACACAGAAAAAGCTTGTCTAACAAAAATAATTAATTAATTAGTTAATTAATTAATAAGTAAGAAAAGTTATCAAGAGTTAGCAATAGAAAAGAATACAAGTTTGTAAAGCCCATATATTAAAAAAAGGTGCTAAAAATCGATATATGAAAAATAGCAGACTGATAACTATTTAATAATAACATAGTTTTGCTAAAGTGTTGAAAGTAATGATATAACATGATCAAAAGACATCAATTTTTGTACATTTCTATTAATATTTTTAAAGCTTACACTTGCACATCAGTGTTTATTACAATACTTTCCACAATATCTATGGAACCAGCCTCAGTGTCCATCAAGAGAGAAATTGATAAAAAACTAGGCTTATGTTCCCAATGGATATGTTTTCAGTAACAATGAAGAACAAGGTCACATCAACTGAAGAAATCATATTGAGTATATTAACTCAACATCAGAAAGACAAATATCACATGTTTTTACCAGTTTGAAGGTATTATATTTTAAATAGAAGAATGAAGTTGTACATGTACAGATGACATCAGTGTAAAACCAAAACTGTCTAGAGGAACTAAGAAGCTAGTGGGAATGTGGGAGCTGAGGGCAGTGAATATACTGAAATAAAATGATATACCTACATGAAAATGGACTTTCGCAACCCAGTATATAAGAAAACTTTGGTACAGAGGATGAAGTTCACTAGTAGCTTGCATACCAAGCATGTGCTGAGAACTTCAGTTACATTCCAAGCATTACAAAAGAAAATCCTGTTAATAATCCAGAGAACAATATGCTAATGAAGTTAGAACGTCAGTTAAAAATGCCTTTGTAATCTTGTCATCTAAATATCCTATTACACTCCTGCTAAACAGCCATTTGAAAATGAGTGTGTCACACACTGACACAAGTAGCAACAGTTCCTTTTCCATGTTCAAAAAGTTCAAGATACACATACTCTCTCCTGAAGTTTCATGGGAATAAATGTAATGTGTTTTAATATTAGCTTAGTTATACTTGTGCTCTATGACATTTATTACTTTAGCTCAAGTAATAAAAAAGAAAAAGAAACCATAAGAACCAACTGAGGTTTTGTAGTTTGACTAAAAGCATGTCATTATAAGTGGCTGCAGAACAGATGAGTTTCAGACGGATAGCCTGTAATGTTCACATTTCTTTAGTACAATTATCACCCAGCTCTCTTGGTGAGACTTCCCTAACATATCTTGAATAAATAAAAAATGATACAAGATGCAAGTAACTAATAAAATCTTCCGCTTGTTACTTTAAGAGGGTGTCACTAACAGACCAGAAATCTCACTTCATCAGCTCTGAAGCCTTTAACAGATCAGGAAAATAAATCAAAACGAATGCATGCAGGTATGGTTTTCTCTCTAATGCATCCAGAGGATTGAAGTTCCATTACTCCTATGTGCTATATGCATTCAACTGAAACCGAGAGTTTGGGGTGGGGGTCGTTTCAGGTGGTTGGGTAATTTGTTTGAGATGCAGGCAAATTTTGGTGACAATACCTAAGTGTCTGCTATGTTCTTGCAGTAACGTTTCCCAAATATCTGATTTTATTTTTACGTACTGAAATTTACCTTAGGAATAAGAAGCCTTACAAAAATATACACCTTTATTTATCTTTAGGTAATTAATAGGGAGATTTATAAATCAATATTTGGGGACTATAGAGATGGCTCAGCATTTTCAGAGGATTTGTGTTTAATTTTCTATACCCATATAGTTACTACCTGTAACTTCAGTTCCAGGGGATTCTTATACCATTTTCTGGCCTCTGTGGACACTGCATATGCAAGGCACACAGATATAAGCATAAGAAAATACTGAAACATATATAACCAAAATAAATTGTTTTAAAATTAGATACTAAATCATTGTTTCTAATTTTCTCCAATGTCATTCTGTGTAAAGGTGGAGTTTGTCCCCTGTCCTTGAACAAGGGCAATGAGCAGAAGTTACACTGTATTTAGAAACAGCAGACATGCACCTTCAAATAAAAAAAAAAAAAAATCAAGCTAATTTGGAAGAATATTTTGCATATATATAATTAAGGTGTGTGTGTGAGTGTGTGTGTGTGTGTGTGTGTGTGTGTGTGTGTGTGTGTGAAATTTGAGAACAGAGTAATCTGATAAGATAGGCATTCTGTTTTCTGTTCAGCTAATAAATAAACAAAGATTAACTTTATTGATGTGGACTTGGTGAGCCAATTAAGAGAGGAAACCAGAAACATACCTTGAAAGCAACCACAGGTCTCCTACCCACTGAGCAATCTGAAGCAAGGCTCTGCTAAGCATTTTTGTCCCAGGGATTTACAAATTGTGTAAGGCTCTGAGAAGAAAGGAGAAGAATGCCGGACCTTACAAACTTCTGGTTCTCAGTACCAACACATAGGAAGTAGGAAATAAAGAAAGAGGGAAAAAGAAGCAAAAAACAAAAACAAAAACATTTCTCTGGTTTCACCCCATGTGAAGTCAGCCTCCCTGGGGCTAAGGTTACACATCAGTACTGAAACAAGGCTAGCCAAAATGAAACAAGTCTTGGGACTTTCAGGCAAAAACCAAAGCTAATCATCATTAGCCCAGCCTATCTGGTTTTTAGGTTTTTCTCTGATTTCCCAAAATGGGGGCCCAGAATGCTAGAGAATGCACTAATTGCCTTCTTGCCCTCCTACTGTTTACTTTGTTCAAATGATTCTCTGTCTTAAAGGTAGTTCAGTAAATGATAAAAGGAGAAAAAATAAGAAAGATGGTAAATTGTGGAGAAAAAGTGCACATTTTTTAACAGGTATATAGAAAAGAAACCCTACAAACTCATCTAATAGCAAAGAATGAAAAAAAATAAGGCAAGGATTACAAGAATTCATTCTGCCTACCAAAATTAGGTTGAGTAAAGTCTTAAATGGATTACAACATATCTTTGTGTTTGTACTAAGCATAAACTGGTAGCCAATTTTACAGCAAAGATGAAATTCAAAACATAGGCTCCACTCTCTTTCATCCAACAGTACTGCTTCTCAAACGGATGTCCTGAAGAAACACTGGCATATTTACCTAAAAGATTCATTTTTACCTTGGATAGAAATTTGAAAAGCTGGAAGCAAGTCAATGTCTCTCAACACTGGCATGATCAATACATTATGGTATATTGCTTCTGCAAATATTATATACTTATTATAAAGAATGAGTTATATTTATATAGCAAATCATAAATTTATTCAACTATACTATGCACCATACTCATCTAAATGTGAAATCTGTGGATGTGTGTTTATGACTGTATACATCTGCACACATATGTAAATACATGGAAAATCTATTGGAAAGCTCCATTAAGATGTTATAAAGTGGTCTTCCCTAGGAGGTGTGTATGAAGGACTATGGATAGTGACTAGTGAAAAGTGGGAAGGGGCATGAGATGATAGGATTATTTATTTTTAGCTAGAGATAATATATTCAGGAGATAGGATTATTTATTTATTGTTAGACAATATAGTCAGAACTTTTAAATTTTTTAATTTTTATTTATTTATTGCTAGACAATATATTCAGGACTTTTTAAATTTTTTTGTTTTTCTAGGCAGGATTTCTCTGTGTAGCTCTGGCTGTCCTGGAACTCACGCTGTAGACCTGGCTGGCCTCAGACTCAGAAATCCACCTGCCTCTACCTCTCTAATACTAGGATTAAAGACATGCATCACCACCACCTGGCTTCAGATAGTAAGAACCTTCACTGTGCACTTCTCATAGTGTCTGTGTCTGCTGCTGTTTTTACTGAAGTTAGTGAATTTTACAAATGACCTGCTCAGTTTTTTACTATTTACATTCCCCATCCTACTTACTTAAGGTGTAATCAGTGAGTGACATTTGTACCTAATTCTAGATCTCAGTCTTTTATTTTTAAAAATATTTCATTTTGGTAAGTTAATTCAAAACAGTTTTCTCTTACATTTTATGAATAATCATTTTTGTTTTATCATCCCCTAATTTCCACTACTTGCATACTAATGGTTATCACTGCTTACACTAAAAAAAAAAAAGTGTCAAATAATTCCATGAGAAAAATTCATAGTCTGAAGCTTTGTAGACCATAGTGTCTATCAACCAAATGGTGTATAACTCAACAGTGGCACATCCATTGTCATAACTGATAGCCAATAAAAGAAGCAAAGATATATTACATTAGCCAAGATTACTTTGCCATGTATATGCCTACATCATTTGTTGTTAACATTCTGAAAGTAATATATTTGTAGACAACTTCACATTGACATGAACACTGAAAAACTTGCATTTCTAAATGATGAGCATTCAGGAAGTATTTACTGAGTACCTCCATATAAATGTGTTCTAATTATCCAATAAAAGTTATTAGCAAAAAAGACAATCCTTGACCTCAAACAAGTATGAATTCACAGACAGACATAGATAAGCAATATCAAAGAGGAAACTATTTATTAACTTTTTCCTTTATTTTCACAACATTTACTAAATTCTTACGATGGGTTAATTACTATTCTAGGCCCTTGGAAAGAACTGGAACAAAATAGGAAAAAATAATTATAAATCCATTCCTTCCTTCAGCTCATATTGTCTTGTTGATGGCAACTAAACAAATGAATAATAAAATTATGAAACAATTCTATACATATGTGAAACTGTCAGGAAAATGCAAAATGTTTGATACTATTTATAACATGATAATCAGTATAACAAAAAACAATAGATAAATGATCAGCTTTGGGAGCACAAACTGAAGGGCCTGTTCTGGACAGTGGCTGCAGTTTTAGAGTGGTGAGGTAATGAAATGACTCTTAGGGATTGCCTGGAGGATCTGTGAGACAGAGCTGGATGGCTGTCCTGAAAAGATATTTGAGGCTGAGAGAGCTGATGAAACTGTAACCAAAGCTAATTTTGCTCTTCAATTTTTGATAAACATTATGAAGGCCTGTGCCATAACCTACAGAGAGTAATCAGTGGTGTTGAGAAGGGATGTAGGCAGGTAAAAAGGTGAATTCTAGATAGGGAGACTCTTGCCAGCCATTGTAAGAAAATATGGATTTATTCTAGGGGAGAAAAGTTTGAGAGGATTTTTATGCCCAGATCATGACCCTAAAGAAACCACCGAAGACCATGGATGTCCAGAATGCAACAGCAAGGTTTATTTTGTTTAAGTTTACAAGTCTAGAAAGGGAACTCGTTCCTACACCCAATACAGTGAGGCAGGGAGGAGTTGCTCTTTCTTTCTGTGGCTAGCTATTTAAAGGCAAAAACCATAAGCCCTTCAAGGCGTTTGGGGGGAGGTGGGTTGGTGGTTTTGCACAGGTGCAACTCAGATTGGTTTATTTTTATCTCTGTTCTCTTTTAATTGGGTGAGGGTATGTAACCTTTGAATTTATTGGTTGGGGATTACAATTATCATTTTGGGGGCTGTCCGGGACAAGTCCCAGGCTTTGTCCTTGAGTTGCCATGGGGGCTGGCTGACCTTGCATGTACTGACTGTGGGGTCTGGCTCAGTGGTCCAGGCTCTGTCCTTGAGCTGCCATGGACATAGTGAGGGGTCCCAGACAGTAAACACCTGGCTGAACTTTAAGCAGTCAAAGTATGTGCAGAAAGGGAGCTACTGCAAGGACTATGTCTTTTGTTCACAGCCCTCCCAGAAACTGCTTGCTCAAGTCTCAGGAAACTGAAATTGAGGCCTGATCTCTGAGAGGAGACTGAGCAGCCTGTTATGGCATCTGCTTGGTCCTTCCAAGGATAATATGGTTTGAGTATGTCTACCAAGTTCATGTGCTGGCAGCTGACTACCCAGAGGCACAGTGTTGATACTGGGATCTTTAAGAAATGATACCTAGTGAAAGGCAAGGGCTCTTCCATTGTGAGTTGATTCAGGCTAGTCTCATACAGTTTCTTTAGACTTGCAAAAAGATGTTAATTCTTCAGTAAGTTTTGAAATGATTCTATGTGTGCTGGTGTTTTCCATGTATATATGTCTATGCACCATTTTCAAGTCTGGCGACCTTGGAAGATAAAAAGTATATCTCACCTTCTAGAAATGAAAGAACAGTTGTTTATCATGATATGGGTTCTAGAAATCAAGTCTTGGTTTCTTGTAAGAGCAGTCAGTGTTATTAAATGCTGAACCATTTCTCCAAACCCCTTTATAACACAAGGCTACCTCATGTCTTGATTGCTTTCACATAAATCTGATTCCACTTCTGATTCATTATCATTGATGCCACAGTAAATGTTCCGTTCTATTTTCATAGCAACATACAGTAGAATAAAGCAGAAGAGAGGGATATTATTCAAAGAGATTCTTAAAGGAAATACTCTGACTACTACAATAACAACCTACCACTAAAAACTAGCAGTAAAGCTGTGAAGGTCATGAAGTTGTTAGAATGCTCCAAAAGAAAGGTAGCTCTGGGTAGGTAACAGTAGCAGTAAAAGTATTAAAAAGGGTTCCAAATTCTGGAAATTTTAGGAAAACAGACATCCAGAGGATTAAACACAGTAGAAGAAAAGTATTCAAGGCCCCATTAACCAAAGCATGTGGAAGAGGAAGGGTAAAGGATATGGACCAAGGCATGGAAAGATGTGGTTGCCATCTCTGCATACAAGGAAAACCACAGATGTCTCTTGTGCAACAGGGTGCATCAGGAATTCACTTGGGGTTGAAAGGGCCATTGTAAGGGAAACAAGGTCCCCCCCCACTAGCTCTGCTAATTGCAGATTCAGTGGAAAATACTGCACTCTGCCCCCATGCCCCATATCAGAAAAGTTAGCCCGTCACGCTATGCTAACAGGATGCTTGCAGGATGACCCCTGGGGTTATGTTTGCAAGATAAATCGCTTGGGAAGAATGCTTGCCAGATAACCCCTTGCTAGATAAGCTTGGAATTCGTTTACCTACCCAGACTCTGAGAAAGACCGCAGAGACATCTGGCGTCCAGGTGTCTGCACTAGGGGTGACCCCACTCCCCTGCCCTGGTAGAACTGCCTCATAAAAGGCCTGTGAGCCTCAAACTCGGGGTCACCAGCTTGTCCTCGCGCTGGTGCCCCACGAGCTCGTGTTAAAGTAAAGCTTCATTTATGACCCGATATCGGAGTGAAGCTCTCTGTTTTGTACGTCGACCCTAACAGGGTTACTGAGTTTGTCACACTATGGATTACCTAGAGTCCATGGATTTTGCTACATCTGGCATGGCATAGCTGAGGGGAAAAAATCTACGTACACTATGCTCTTATGTCTGTTAATTTTATTCCACTAAGATAAAATTCCATCTATTCAGATACATCTCTACCAGGCATACATGATAATAAATCTAGATACACCAAGCTCTTTATCCATCTACTTCATGTTTCTGGGATGAAATCCCGTCTACATAGCTTCAGTTCTGTCTAGTTTCCTCTCATAGTCCTCCTAACAACTAAGCTCTTATGCTTCCTGCCTCATCTTTGTCCTCTGTTTCTTCATTTTCTATCTCTACTACTGGGTCAAGAGTTCTGCCTTACCATCTACATTACCTCTGTTTCTTCTCTTCTCCCTGGTCATGCTGTTCTGTCTGTCTCTACAGAAAAATGCCTGTCCTCCTTTCCCTGGCCATGTGGTTCTTTGTCTCCTCAGGAATGTTGCTCTACCTTCCACCTTGATATGTAAAAACCTCTTTTGTTCTCAGTCTATTTCTCTGGAAACCACTAGGCCTCAAGGCAGTGGGATGGTCTGAGCTTCATTTGCACAAGAGGCAAAGCTATGACCTTATCCAAGTACTGGCTCCAACAGGGAAGTCAGTTACCTAGAAGTTCAGCAGGTCTGAGGAGTTGAACTGTTTGCTCTTTGTCTGGGAATATTTGGGCATGCAAGAATTTCATAGCAGAAGACAGCTGAAATATTAAGAGCTGGATAACACCAAATGTTATATATGGCTTGCCTTTTGACAGACCCTTGGTCGGTCAAAGTATAGCTTTAATACACAGCTGAGTCTCTATAATATATTCTTGTGGCCTGCCACATCACACCTCGTTGATGATAGTCAAGGAGGAAAGAAAAATCCTAAGATGGAAATCTAAAATTCAAATTCGGTTGAAAATACTTGTATGGCAAAAATCAACATTTATACCATATGACAAGCCGGAAACGTACATAAAACAATCAAGAGAAAAAGTAAGCAACCCTTTAGTTACACAATAAATGATAATCCTATGTAAGTGCTTGTTCTTTTGTCTATGAAAAGTGGTAGGAGGAGAAAGAACAAATGAATGAAGACAGAAGAAAATCAAAGGAGACTCTATTAACCCAATGACGAATATTTTCCAAAAGGGAAAAAGTGACAGACTGTTTTATAGCCTGTTAGATGGGCGATAAGTAACAGGGACAAAGTTATTTTTGTATGTAGCCAGAGGGCTTCATTGGTACCTTAATAAGTGCAATTGAAGTGGTGTGTCAAGGCCTACACCTGGTTACCCTGAACCTGGAAGCTGGAAGCATCTTCAGAGCCTGAAACAGTCATTCCACATAGTGCTGATGAGTCTCCATCTTCAGAGCATGGCTTTTGTGTTCAGAGATAATGGAAGTCCTTGAGAGCCAAAGCTAGTGAATTAAGTGAGTGATCAAGCTATGTAATTCTATTTGGAGTTGAAATGAGGTGTGATTACAAAGTAATGAGACTTATTTCTTTGAATGACTCATAAACTGGCTCTGAAGAAAATTCCAGAGAAAGAGTTACTCAATCTGGAAGGCAGGTCAATTTCATCAAGAAGCCATTGTGGAAAGAATTCACTTTCAACTGAGTTTATCAGGGCACAGAAATAAGGGGTATGCCATCACGAAGAATGGCCTTAACATTTGAGGATCACATGTCTCAATAGTTTTACCTTAAAGTTTTGATATTACTTGCATGTTGAACCATGTATACTTAAAATAAATGTATAGGAGCTGGGGGATGCGGTTCAATGGGTGCAACAATTCCTGGGCAAGTATGAGGACCTGACTTTGAATCCCCGGAATCCAGGAAAAGCTAGACACAGTAGAACATGTCTGAAAACCAAGTTTTCCTTAGGCATGATAAAAAGGTAAATATAAGAGAATACTCCTCGGAACCTTTTGGATCAGCTAATGTGCAACACCCAGCAGTAACCATCAGACCCTTACTGTCTCTAAGAACATAGAAAGCAAGAACAGAGAATAGAGGTGGACCTCTGACTTCAACTCACATGCCTTGGCACATGCATACTTTGACTCTTACACAAACACATACATGAACTTACATATTATACACACACAACTTTAGTACATAAACACACACACACACACACACACACACACACACACACACACATACACACAAATCAATTAATCAATCAGTCAACCCATGTATAGCCTTGGTAGCACAGAACCCTGTGTTGTGAAGAATGAGGAAACAGTCTTTCCAGTTTGAAAAGCCTTTCCAGAATCAAAATGAAGAGAAATAGCATTAGATAAACCCCATTTCCACTTTGTCAGTGAGGCTTCCCACACATTGTGGCTGACTTAGCTCCTAAAGCATCTGGCATAGGCAAGAAACAGTGTTGAGAGAATCCTGTGTTGGTACTCCAGAGGAGACCTCTTTGAGAAGGATAAAGGCAGATGGTTACTGAAGAGAAAAGAGTCAGTCTTCATTAGAAGTCTAACGATGTTGTCCCAGAAGAAAATCAGACCTGAAAAGACTCCGCAAAGGGCTAGAACTGTGTTAAACATCAAATATAAGAAAGGAAATCAATACAGATATGGAATGATGTTCTCAACATGGGGAATGGAAGATTATGTATGTTAACAGTAGACGCCTAAATGGAAAACAGGCATGTTTTTCATCAAATCATTCTTTTATGGATATTAAGAATTTTTTTATAAAAAGAATTTCCAAGTATAATGAGACCATTAATGATTTCCATAAGAATAAGACTAGAGAAGACTACATAGTTTGAAATTTTATTTTCCAGTAATTAGGAAAAGGATTTGTCCCTTCCCTTTCTAAGTATATTAAAATTAATTTTCAATTTACAAATTCTTATTAGTATTGGCATCTTTGGTAAGACATTTTATAAATGCAATGTTTTTAATATGAAAATACTGGAAGATTTGTACCCCAAAGCCACATTTCAGATTTCAACAGATTGTATAGCTGTTGAAAATCGATTTTCCCTCTTCTCTCAGTATGCACATGCAGTTTTTGTTTTCCAAGGGGAAACACCTGCAATCAATTGATGAACTGCAGTTTGTAGATCCAATTGTCAATGGGGCCTTTTAGTGGCAGAAACCTCATTACTATGACAAGAAAGTGTCTGAAAATTCATCACCACGATGCAAAGTCTGATGACAAGGATGATGATCTTCTTAGAGTCCAGGCTGACATTTAGAACCAGATGTTCTAATCCTTATCAAAGAAACACTGCAGTGTGATAGAACAGTCATGGTCAGAACACAATGTTATTTTTCTTGATTCTAAGCTCATGATTATTTTCCAATTTCCCCTTAAAATAAGAGCAGAAAATTGCATAGGATCTTACATAGGGTCTTGAGCCTGAGAGCCTGCTCAGCAGAGTTATTCCTTTCAATGATTTTCTGCATTGCACTACAACAATTTATTAAGGGATAAGAGAAAAAAAGTTTTCATTATACAATGTTATAGTCAATTCTAAAATTGTAAAGATGGAGTTTCCCCCAAGCTGTGTAGTGCAGCTTTATGTTAAAATACCTCTGGTCCTTGCAGCATCTGAACACCACTTCTGCACATAAGAAACTAAGGGTGATCTGTGTTTCCACGTTCTTCAGAAGAGGCTAGACAGCCACTACAGGGGCATACCACCTTTGTGACAGTGGTGGCTTGAACCTGACTTTTGTTTCTTTATATCACACAGGCTCTGAAATAAACCCCTGAGTAGGTTTTCAGATCCAGTGGCAAAGGTGAAGAGTTTATTCCACATAAAGAATTTCCTGAACTGCTCAGGTTGGGAAATTATAAAACTTCACATAAATCAAGTCCATATATATTAAATAACCAACAGTCGTTCAATGAACTCTCCTTTTAGTAAAGTTCAATGGATTCCTTTCAACGAACAGGGTTGTACTAAATCAGTGCCACTTCTGTGGTTTCTTAATTATTGCTATTGATAATTGGTAAGGAGAAAAGAGCAGCATCTCCTACCCTCAGGGATCCTGAAGCCTAGAACAGGAGTTATGAGAATAAATGAGTTCAAGATAGCAGGTAGAGGTAATGTTACACTGGAAGGATGCAGAACCTGGTAGAAGAGAGTGGAAAATCCTGTCAACCTGATACCGGAACTCGTGCAAAAAGCCAGATGTCGTTACATACATCTGTAATCTTAGAACTCCTACAGAGAGATGGAAGGCTGATACAAAAGAATAGAGTTTATAGTAATCAGAACAAGAGACTATGCTTTAACAAGATGTTCTCAAAAACTGTTTTCTGAACTCCACAGGAATGTTGGAGTATACACTTGGTGTACACACACACACACACACACACACACACACACACCTCTCGGCATAATAAAATGTGATTTCTAAATTATTAACACAATTGTCTAAGACCCAGAGACTCCAAAAGAGAAATTTTGTGTAAACCTTTGTCAGTAAGGCATAGGCCATTTCTTGTCCCAAGTGAATAGTTTTTCATTGACAGTCCTTCTGCTAAGGAAAAGGGATACTATAGTGATATTTTATTTGTATTGAAATGTGATTTTATTTGTATGTAAATAAAGTTGCCTTGAGGTCAGAGCAAGCCAGAGCAGAAGCTGGGTGGTAGTGGTAAACGCCTTTAATCCCAGTACGTGGGAGGCAGAGCTAGGCAGATCTCTGTGTGTTCAAGGACACAGCCAGCATGGCAGACACACACCTTTAATCTCAATACCAACCATAGAAGACCTGGAGGTCTGTACAAACAGGCAGTGATGAGGAGGTCATGTGGCTGGGTTTACAACCAATGAGAAAACAGAACAGAAAGTCTATATAAAAGACAGGACGCACAGAAGTAGGTCTCTTATGGAGAGGAAGGACAGCAGAAGCAGTGAAGGGTAAGGTTTTCTGCTCTTGCTCTGACCTCATGGTTTTTAACTCTGCAATTGGTTCTGTGTTTCTTATTTAACAAGACAGTTACATCTACATTTGGCATCCATCATGGCAAGAATTCATTAAAAAACCCCTTGCCTTGGCAGTGGGTCCCCCTTCCTGCCTGGGCGGGCCTGGCTCCCTAGCTCAGGCCTAACTTAGGCCTAACTTGGGCCTAACCCGGGCCTAGCTCAGTTTAGAACTCAGGCCCAACCTACCTTAGCTACAAGTGGTTACCACCACAGCTGGAGTTACTTGTTTAAAAAGCCAGTGCTACAAACAACTCAGGCCTGTGGGAGCTACCGCCAATAGGCTGCTTTTGGCTGAAACGCCAGCACACGTGGTTGGTCAGAGCTTAAGGAAGCCAGAGCCCAGGCTTGACTCGGCTCAAGCGGGAACATGTGGTTGGACTCAAGCTTTTAGTCAGAACATGGCTATGCTTTCTTCCTTTCTTGCTCTCTCTCTGGATTCCCACCTCAGATGCCAGGTAGCTGTTTTGAAATTCCCTCGGATTTCTACTGTTCTATGCAGAATTGGTAAGTCATTTATATCAGATATTTTAAAGGAAACTATTTAAAAGAGATTTTTTTTCCACATTTAAAAAAAATGGGTTTTATGTGTACATTGGAAGAAAATTGGGCTTTGTTTGAAATTTTAGGCAGTCTGATAATGGAACAACTATATGAGATTAATGTTGATCGAATTATATACATTATTATTATTCTTATCCTTATTTTACAATTTAAAAAGACAGTCAATTTAAGTGCCAGGATAAAAATTTTAGAAAAACCTGTTAAACCTATTAAAATGAATTATAGAGAAATTCAGATTCAGACAGAAGAAATTAACTGTGAAGTTGTTTCAGGATTGGATTATAAGGTTACAGAAAGCAAGCCTGTTTTCACACAATCACCCTTAATTTATCTGGTAACCATACAACAGCAACCTGGTCAAGTGGATACACAAAATATTTGGACTCCATTTGAAATGTTAGACTTACAAAGGTTTAAGGAAGCAATAGTATCATATGGCATGCATTCTCCATATGTAAAGCAAATATTAAACTCCTGGTCAACTTATAATAGGATTATACCACAGGATTGGTGGAAGCTGGCACAGGCTGTTCTGGAACCTGGACAGCAGCTCCAGTGGCAAATGTGGTTCAAAGAGAAAGCTAAAAACATAGCAAAACAATGTAGGGATAGAGGTATGCAAGTCTTCCAGGATCAGCTTGGTGGAGAAGGCCAATATGCTGCAGTACAAACACAATGTTTATATGATATCCAAACTCTAATTCTATGTCGAATGGCAGCCTTGAATGCATGGGACAGAGTTGAGAAACCAGGAAAGAAAACTGAGTCATTTACAAAGGTTATACAGGGCCCAAAAGAATCATTCACAGATTTCTTACAAAGACTGACTTCAACAGTAAAGAGAATGGTCCCAAATTCAGAAGCTAGCCAGATAATACTTGAGTCTTTGGATTTTGAGAATCCAAATTCAGCATGCAAGAGAATAATCAGGCCGTTAAAGGCAAGATCTGCACCCTTGGAAGATTGGATTAGAGACACGGTTAATGTTGAGGCTCATGATCATGATAATATGTGGGTAGGAGAAGCAATTTCAAGAGGTTTGAGGAATGTCATATGTTTTGGATGTGGAAAACAAGGACATTTGAAAAGGGACTGTAAACAGGGCACTTCGACAAACAACGTTTCTTCAAAGAACAATGGCAACAGAATGTCCCTTCCATCTGGAGTATGTAGAAGGTGTGGTAAGGGAAGACACTGGACCAATGAATGTAGATCAACAAGGGACAGACAAGTTAATACTTTGCCTCAGTCTTCGGGAAACTCCCAGAGGGGCCTCAGGCAGGCCCCTACAGTGAATCCAGTTCAGACCTTTCCTGCAATCATAGAGGAGACCCCTACTCAGAGCAGTTAAATGACCAAATGCCTATTGGAATAAACCAGGCTACTCAGAGTAATGGAACAACTGAGAGAGAGAGAAAATAGAAAATTCAGGAGAAACCATAAAGAAAAATTTTTGGCAAACTTCTATAAATGAACAAAGACTAAAATTAACAATAAAAATAAATGGTGTTTGGTTGTCTGGTCTGGTAGACACAGGTGCTGATGTGACCATAATTGTACCAGAATTTTGGCATCCATCTTGGCCTCTTCAGGAGGTAAATGTTCAACTGTTAGGAACTGGAACATTATCTCAAGTGAAACAGTGTACAAGATGGCTTGAATGTATAGGTGGAGAAGGACAAAAAGGCAGATTAAAACCATATGTGGCTAACATAACTATGAACCTGTGGGGTCAAGACCTGTTACAACAATGGAATACTCAGATTAACATCCCTCCAACCTCAGAAATAAATCATAAATTAGCACATGTTTCTGAGAGAAATATTAGAAGGTATTATTCTAATGAGTGGTCACCAGCCATCCATATTACGCAAGAACAGGGCACAAAAACTGATGATCTTCCAAAGACACCAACAGCTCTACCTTTAAAATGGTTAACAGACAAGCCTGTATGGGTTCATCAATGGCCTTTAACAACAGAGAAACTCCAGGCTTTAGAAGAGCTGGTAGAAGAACAGTTAAATGCTCGGCATATTGAAGAATCTACTAGCCCATGGAATTCTCCTGTATTTGTTATTAAAAAGAAATCTGGTAAATGGAGAATGGTAACAGACCTTAGAGCAATTAACAAAGTAATTCAACCAATGGGCTCTCTACAATCTGGAATTCCTTTGCCTACTCTGTTACCTAAAGGATGGCCTCTCATAGTTATCGATTTAAAAACTGTTTCTTTTCAATACCCTTACAAGAAAAAGACAGAGAAAGATTTGCTTTCACGATGCCTACTTACAATAATTCTCAACCGGTTAGAAGATTTCAATGGAGAGTCCTCCCACAGGGAATGTTGAATAGTCCAACCCTGTGCCAATATTTTGTACAACAGCCCTTGGAAGTGATATGTAAAAAATTTCCTAAATCTATAATTTATCATTATATGGATGATATTTTACTCGCTGACTCAAATGCAGATACTTATAAAGAATGTTTGAAGAAGTAAAGAAAATATTGCCTTGCTTGGGATTACAAATTGCTCCTGAAAAGATACAAAGAGGAGATTCTATTAATTATTTAGGATATAAATAAGAGCTACAAAAAATTAGACCTCAAAAGGTACAAATTAGGAGAGATCGCCTACAACTTTTAATGACTTTCAAAGATTATTTGGGGACATTTCTCATCTACGAACTATTGATGGGGTAAAAAATGATGAACTGAATAATTTGTTCAAAACCTTAGAAGGTGACAAGGACTTAAATAGTCCAACAGAATTATCACCTGAAGCTGAGAAAGAATTGGCCTTGGTAGAAAAAAAAAGTACATGAAGGACATGTGTATTGTATTGATCCAAGGCTGGATTGCATTTTGGTTATTTTACCTTCTAGGCATTCTCCTACAGAAATATTAATGCAGAGAGAAGATATTATATTGGAATGGATATTTTTACCAAATAAACCAAATAAAAAATTAAAAACTTATGTGGAAAAAAATCTCTGACTTAATTTTGAAAGGAAAATTGAGACTTCGTGAATTAGCAGGAATAGACGCAGCAGAAATTGTTGTACCTTTAACTAAAGAGGACATTGAAAAATTATGGACAGAAAGTGAACCTTGGCAAAGAACTTGCAGTAATTTTTGGGGAGAAATTAACAGCAAATATCCTAAAAGCAATTGAATTGATCTTATAAAGACAGCTGGTTGGATCTTGCCTCTAATTGTATGTGAAAAACCCATATCTGGAGTTCGGACATTTTATACAGATACCAATAAACAAGGAAAGGCAGGTTACAAATCAGAAAATTTAAGTAAAGTGGTTCAAAGTCCTTATAATTCAGTTCAAAAATCTGAATTGTATGCTATTCTGTTGGTATTAGTGGATTTTTCAGAACCTCTTAACATAGTTACTGACTCTCAGTATGCTGGAAGAGTGGTATTACATATTGAGACTGCAGAATTTATCCCTGATGCTTCAGAATTAACTTCACTATTTATTCAATTACAAGATATAATCAGGGAAAGGAGTCATCCTTTATATATAACTCACATCAGATCCCAGAGTGGTCTGCCAGGCCCTCTAGCACAAGGTAATGATGAGATTGATAAATGATTGATAGGAAATGTGCTGGAGGCCTCAGAATTTCATACAAAACCATCATGTCAATAGTAAAGGTTTAAAAAATGATTTTTCCCATAACCTGGCAACAAGCCAAGGAAATTGTAAAGAAATGTCCTACTTGTTCCTTCTACAATCAGACACCATTACCAGCAGGATGTAACCCAAAGGGTACTCAGATGAATGAAATCTGGCAGATGGATTTGTTTCACTTTGCGGAATTTGGAAAATTGAAATATGTACACCATACTATCGATACTTATTCAGGATTTCAATGGGCGACTGCTTGGAGTTCTGAAAAAGCTAATTCTGTAATCACTCATTTGCTACAAGTTATGGCCATGATGGCTATACCTGCAAAAATTAAAACTGACAATGCTCCAGCATATGTCTCTATTAAAATGAAACAGTTTTTTGCTTATTATAATATAAAACATATTACAGGTATACCACGTAATCCTACAGGCCAAGCAGTTATAGAAAGATCCAACAGAACTCTAAAGGACATGATAAATAAACAGAAAGTGGTAACAAAAACCCCCAGAAATAGACTGAACAATTTTCTATTAACTTTGAATTTTTCAATGCTAATGAGAAAGGAACAATAACTGCAGAGAGACATTGGATAATAGAAAAAACTACAGAATAAAATCAGCCTCTATACTTCAAGGATGTGCTGACCTCAGAATGGAAACCAGGATATGTGTTATGTTGGGGACGAGGTTTTGCTTTTGTTTCTGCAGGAGAAGATAAGCTGTGGGTACCATGAAAATTGATAAAGGTTCGATTTGAACAAGAGAGACCTCTTAATTAGAGGAGGTGATAGTTCATCAACCAACATGACCATCCAGTTTAAACTCACTTATACCATTAATACATGCCTTTTCATTTAATCAGATATAATTTACCAAAAGGGAACCTCCCCAAAATTAGTCTTGGGGAAGGGTTTTTGTTTTTGTCTTTTAGGAGAATGAAGGCTAAGGAATCTGAAGAACACTGGACAAATGAGACAGCTGAAGAAAAAGGACAAATCATCTGTCCCAGGAAAAAGAGTAAGATGGCCTATTGGTATATCATCTATAAAATTTCATAAATCTTCCTAAATATTTGTTTCTTCTCTTCTCTAAAAAATTAATACTATTGGTCTTCTTGCAGTCCCAGTTCAATTAAAGTTTAAAGCTGACTTTGGAGTTGGAGAAGGGCTCTCTCCTCGTTTAAACTCAAGCATGTTGTTAAGAGGAAAATGAAAACTCCCTGTATCATACCAGAAGAAAGAGCCATCTTCTGACATGGGACAGGAGAAAAACCAAATTAATTAAGGGACTGTTCTATTACTAATCTCAATTCTTTGATTCTATTCTGATTCTTTAAATTTTTCTTAAAGTATGAATTTTATATCAAAATTTAATATATATATATATATATATATATATATATATATTTAAACTTTGTTAAGATAATAATGGTCATATAGAGTACTAATTAATTCTAGAGAAAAGGCTTCGATTAGCTGCCTATACATGTCTTTGTGTTCTAGTCTCTTTTCAGTTTTCTGCAGGAAATCACGGCCAGGCCTAACATCAATTGAAATCGCCAGGAAGAAGATGGGGCCCCACAATGACAATTGCACGTGGACAAAAATAATATCACTAAGCTGACAAACATCATCTACAGATCAGCTTTGGACTACAAAGTGCTTAGAGCAATTCTGAGATGGCTAGCTGAGATGATCCAGTTTCAAAGACTACTTGAATAAGGACTTGAGATAAACCCTGAACTTTGGCATTATGGATAACAAAGAATATAGTTACCTTTCCTAGAATTTGACAATTAACCCAAAATTTTTCCTTTCAGAATAAAGATAACTTCACCTATACCCAGCAGGAAGCAATTTTAAGAATACGACAACCACATTCCCAAAAGGGTGGTGTGGGGTTTGTGGTTTTTTGGTCTTTTTATGGGTTTTGGGTCTGGGATAGTTTTCATTGTTTAGGAGGGTTGGTTACAAGTTGTTGTTAAGGGTTAGGAAAAGGGCTAGGCAAAAGGTGCTTGTTTTAAAAAAAAGAAAAGAAAAAAGAAAAAGACAATTACTAGTTTTAAATACTTTACATTGGATTGGATTATATTGTATACAAATTATTATTATTATTGAGATCGAGATTGTTAGAATTTGCCATACACATATATCTAATCTTGCTCAAGATATTGTATTTATACCATTCATTTAACAATGTAATGCAATTTGCTAATCCTTGAATGTTAGTATTACCAACTATTAGGATATATAGAAATGAAAGTTAGTGGTTATTCATTACAATTGAACTTGTAGTCATATTAGGTGTGTTTTCAAGATTAAACAGATATATTTTAGATAGACAGTCATCTTCAAACCCTTCAGAGATCTACAGAATATGGCATTTAAAATGTTTTAATAACTTAGGAATTTTTCTTTTTTGCTATGACTATGAGACATGTCGGCTCCTGGCAGTACCAATTTACTTCAGAGAAAATATGGGTATTGAAGAAACTGCATATGGAGTTAAATTTCACTGTGGCAAATGTTAGCTGCTGGACAACAAAGTATCCTCTAGTCAACGGCTGACAAACAGGACAGACAAGACATGAAACAAAGGACTACCCTTTCTTGCCAAAACAAGTGTGGTTGTGGCTTTAACAAAAGGCATCTTCTGAAGCCAGGACAATATGGCAGCATCCCTGAAGTGAGTGGCCTTTACAATCTTTAAAAGGTACCGTGCCCTTTTCTTCGAAGGCAGCTGAACAGGGAGTGGGCCGATGGCTTCTGATGTGCAATGGAACAGCAGAGGAAACAGTTATTCTTGAAGAATAACTAAGCTCACCCCTCTCAATAGTAGACTGGCATTTAATAGAGGGATGTGGAGAAGAACGGGATGCCGAGATGAAGCCACATATACACAGCCAAGAAAAATGGACAGCTGAATTGAAAAAAACATCAATAATTTCCAGAATTTAAAATCCTGAATCATGACATGACACTAATGGAATTCAAGTGTTTCTGGTACATGGACTGCTCTCACCAAATGTGAGGTCAAACTGTTGACCTTATGTACATCCTAGTTCACAAATGAGTCTGTCAGATACGCTAAGCCTGTAGGCTGAAGATGATGCCCCAACACTGCGGAGAAACCTCAGGTGACTGTCCATGCAGCTGGCTGTTTCTGTCAATTCACATTTTTTTTTTTTTGAAGCTGCTTGCATGTACTTCCTGTTTTTATTTTTATTAGGTAGTATTATTTTCTTCTTGGGTCTCTGAGGGAGTTGAAGATCAGTTAGTTATAGTTATAATTATCTTTGTTAAGGATTTCAGAAAAACTCACTAAGAGCTGTAAGTGTATAAATTTGAAAGACATTATAAGACAGTTCCGTTAGTAATATAAGTTAGGATAGAAAGTGAATCAGGTACATTTTGGACTTACCAAAATAGGATAGATAATGGAATTGTTTTCTCTGAATTTGTCAAATGCAAATGGACTAGACATTATTTAGGTATTTATTGTTTGTATATATGGTATATATATAGTTATTGTACTTTTGTATATAGTTTTTCTTATATTAGTTATAACTTTTTCCTTTTTTTCTTTTTATTAAAATAGAAAAGGGGAAATATAGTGATATTTTATTTGTATTGAAATGTGATTTTATTTGTATGTTAATAAAGTTGCCTTGAGGTCAGAGCAAGCCAGAGCAGAAGCTGGGCGGTAGTGGTAAACGCCTTTAATCCCAGCACTTGGGAGGCAGAGCTAGGTAGATCTCTGTGTGTTCAAGGACACAGCCAGCATGGCAGACACACACCTTTAATCTCAATACCAACCATAGAAGACCTGGAGGTCTGTACAAATAGGCAGTGATGAGGAGGTCATGTGGCTGGGTTTACAACCAATGAGAAAACAGAACAGAAAGTCTATAAAAAAGACAGGACACACAGAAGTAGGTCTCTTGTGGAGAGGAAGGACAGCAGAAGCAGTGAAGGGTAAAGTTTTCTGCTCTTGCTCTGACCTCATGGTTTTTAACTCTGCAATTGGTTCTGTGTTTCTTATTTAACAAGACAGTTACATCTATAGGATACATTGGTACTGTGTATATAAAGTGATTCAGAGTCTAAGAAGTAATCAAGACACAAAGGAAAGATGCACAGAGCTCCCATGAAGGAAACTTGAAACAGCAATAGTAACTCCATTCAATGTACCCAGAATCTTAATGGTATGGATATTTACTTGGCCTAATGTCTTTTATCTAAGGAACAAATGTCAGAAGCACTCTTTACTGCTGAGCAAGTAATGAGCAAATTCAGGGTCACATTGATAAGGTTTTAGAAATTCTAGCTTTGAATCTAACTGTTTGATGTTTGGGAATTTAAAAGTGTTAAGATAATTTTGCATTTTTTAAAAGACATTACGTATATAGTGTTCTGCCTACATGCATGCTTGCAGGCCAGAAGAGGGCACCAGATCTCATTGTAGATGGCTGTGAGCCACCATGTGGTTGCTGGGAATTGAACTCAGGACCTCTGGAAGAACAGCCAGTGCTCTTAACCTCTGAGCCATCTCCAGCCCAATTTTGCATTTTTTAAAATAACTTGTAACAAAATAAATGAACTTGGAAGTCAGTGGAGATAAGCCTGGAGGACATTATGTCCTATAGAATGATCCAGGCACAGAAAGAAACCACCACATGATCTTACTTAAAAATAGACTCTAAAAGAATCCAAGAATAAAATAGAGAATTTCAGGAGATGAAAAAGGGAGGAAACAAAGAAGTAGCAGATATGGATATATAAGTTTCAATCATGGTCTATAGTATAATATTCATATGCATACATATGAAATGTATGCATATATGTGTAAGTTATGTATATGCTTCGTATATGTACATAAGGTACACAAGGGCATATACAGAAAACTATGTTTGACTTTGTCTCTGTATATAACACAGCCCAATACTCAGTAAATATTACTTGACTTCCTGAATTATGGAATTTTCTGGTAAGCAAAGAGATCATTAAGCCATTCTGAATTATTTTCTTCCATTTCTAAAAAACTCAGGATCTCAAGCTAGTACCTCTCTGTCACTGGTTCTGCTCTATGCCACTGTGCACTACATTAGACAGTGATCATGTGTTTATCTGCTGCCCTACCTAATTGGTGACACTGTTTCTTTCACACCTCTATTGGTGACCCATGACTCAGGAGATATCAGACATAGCTTATTTCCTAAAGTTAATTATAAGCTGAAAATGAAAGCCATGATGCTTTTTCACACAAACATAGTTTTGTTTAAACATTTCACTTGCAAGTTACCTAATTAAGCAAGACCTTCATGAATAATGTTTAATGTCCCCTGGAATCCTCAGTTTATGACTTTATTCTTTCACTAGCACCAACTCATAACTGGTCATATTTAAGGATCTGTCTGGCATGATAAGGTGACAGGAGACCATTCTGGTATGTTTCAAAAGGTTGCATGCTGCTCAGCCACACACTGCAGCTTCACACCAGTTGACTTCATCTGTATCCTGTGTCTCTATAAGACAGTTCTGAAAAGGCTAATTGAGCTTCTGATAGCTATGGTACAGACACAAACAGCTTGTAGTTGCTCTGTTATAGGCAATCAGAGGAGAAGAGAAGAGACAAGGTGATTAATGAGATGGCAGCAATAAACATTGATCCCAAATGAGATGCTTATGTAAGACAATCTTCTTTTACACCTCTGCTTTCCTGCTTGTGTTTTATTAGAGGTCAGAGGAAAGTGCATTTGTAGGTGAGGTTTCTCCCTGTTTCTTTGGATTGTTTTATGGCTTTGTTCTCTAGCCAAATGCCCTAGGCACATGGAAGAGAATTTGAGTCAGAAGGTCTGTGTTCATACCTCACTTTTGTAAACCTAAGCAAATCCAGTAGCATCTCAGAACCTCATGGTCTTGGTCTGAAAATAAGATAATGATCCCTTTGTGGCCTCTGCCTGTGTGTTACCCAAGTCCTGTCTTAACACCTCACTTTGTTCTTTAACGTTAATCACCAAGAGTAGAAAACTGAACATGCATTCAAGCAAATACATCAGATAATTTTTAAGTGTGTGTGTGTGTGTGTGTGTGTGTGTGTGTGTGTGTGTGTGAAGTATGTTCAGCACAAATGAAAGCAGACACCTTTGGAAGCTGACATATAAATGAAAGAGGCTCAACTGTTTCCTACCATTATCTTTTATATTTCCTGGAGACAGGCTCACCTCACTGGAGACAGAGCTCTGGATGTAATAGATATTTTCCTAAATGCATGTTGTTTTCTATATTCTTGATACCCATTGTGAAATTCATAAATCACCCACATCACTAAGGTCTATTAGAAATGCAAAGTCAGTTGCAGATATCACTGCCTATCTGCTCTATAGATTCTGCATCTGAATAAGATCTAGCTGACTGATGGGTTTAGATACAGAATCTCTTCCCATCTGCTTCTTCACTCAGCCTGAAGAATGCTCACCCTCAGGACTTAGGAGTATGCAATATTAGCTACTATTGGCATTTTTCTCTATCCTCACAGTTTTGGTTGCAGCTACATTGCTGATACCAGGTGACTTAATGGGACCCTAAGTTACTGACAACTCAGAGATGTCCAATTGATGTCAGAGAGGTACTCTTGATCATGTCAGTCAGTCTTTCTGAAGCTCAGAAATATACATTGCCATAAAAATTCAAGGTAACCTATTGTCAAAATAAATGAGACAATGTTTTTTGAGAGACACACATTTATTTATTCATTTATTCCAGAAACATTCCTTAGGCAACCAGCAGATGTTGGAAGAATTCCCAGGTGAAACTGAAGAAAGCTGAGGCACAGCCCTGCCTTCAGGACCTCAAAAAAGCAAGGAATCCTGATTTTCATCTTCTTTCCTTAGCTACCCCTTAACTCCTTGCCCAAGGAATTTCAGAGAGTAAAGAGCATTCTCTGGGAACTCAGGTATTTACTCTCAGTATAACTGTTGTCCAGAGAAGACAGTTTGGGGAGTTCCCGAGGACTTTTGCACAGTGCACTATGCCATGAACCATTTTTTCTTTCACCTGCCCATGGGGTTATGGTCTTTGTTCTCAGCTGAGTTATTTCCAGCTGCAAACGAAATGAAAACTTATTTCCATTTTCAGTAGGGAATCCAATAAATATACTCAAACAGTGGATGAATAATATTATAAAACAATGTAGTAAAGGCAATGTGAGCTATACAAAGTGCTATCCTTGATATGTCTTTGCAATAACACACATATCAAAATTAACAAATCACCTATATTAATAATATATACTCAAAATCATGTATTTACTGTTACTGTAGTATAGAAATTCAAAGCAACCTGTATCATGATCAACTTAAGTAAAAAAACAGAAGTTCAGAAATTATGTTCTAAAAGGCAGACAACACCATATTCGATAGACCATCTGTCTTATTAGAAGAATTAACCTCTAAATATATACATCTCATTAACTCCAACAGTCCAGAACAATAGACACACGTTGTCAGATGCTCAGCCCCCGACAATGAGGAATCTTTATACCTGGTTATAAACATAGGAGTGAAAGGGGGAAAGAAGTGCTCTCTTCTGAATCCTGCCCCCTCCCCCAGAACTCACTGTGACCTTTCAGTTGTTCATTCATCAGCTTGTGTAATGTTGCTTATATAATCTTCTGTTCTCATCTCATCTGTCAAATCCACTAGTCATTACCTTAGAGAAATTATCTTTTAGGTTTTTCCAGACATCTAAAATGTTAACTAATATTTCTAAAGAAAATATTCATCCATAAGTTGATCTTAAGCCTATCATAAGATGTTTTCATTCCTAGACTGCTTCAGTGGCTTACTCCTGTAAAGAATGTGAGAAATTTGATTATGTGCCAGGTACTTAGAAGCTACTTTTACTAAAAAGCATTAACTCTTCTCTTAGGCCTACATAATATTTCTCATCTTGTGGGTCATGACCCTTTTGGGGGTTGTAAAACCCTTTTACAGAGGTCCCCTAAAGACCATCGGAAAATATAGATTTTATATTACAATTCACAACAGTAGCAAAAGTATAGGTATGAAGGAGCAAGAAAATAATTTTATGGTTGGGAGTTATCACAACATGAGGAACTGTATTAAAGAGACCAAACAATAGAAGGTTGAGAACCACTGCTCTACATGCCAATGAAAAGATGAAAGCCTAGCAATCTGTCTTAATTTTGAAAAAAGATTTATCTTACCTTTTTCATTATTTGATTTTATTGTTACTCATTTGTACATTCATTAGGCAATACTGACTCAAATTTCTCTTTACTTATTATTTTAATTGTTTCATACACATTTAGAATGAAATGTGATTATGTATACTCCTCATTTACTACAACTGTCCCCATATTCCCCCAACATACTCCCTCCCAATTTGATGTCTTTTTTTATAACCCACTAAGTAAAGTTAATGATATCCATATGTGCATGGGTATGTGTTTTGTTGTTGTTGTTGCTGAGTGTGTGTGTGTGTGTGTGTGTGTGTGTGTGTGTGTGTGTGTGTGTAGTGGGTAGCTGTTCCAGCTTTGACCTGGAAGCCCCATTGAGGCTTCCAGTAACTGTCACACCTACAAGGCATGGCTGGGACAGGAGCTCTGAAGACCTGAGATCAGGATGTGCCAGCTCTCTTGGTTCCTGGATCCTGGACGCTGGAGGTAGACCAAGCAGAGTTCTCCAGAAAACACTGCTGGACTGAGCCACACCTTTCCCAGACCCTGTAACTTATCCCTTCACTTGTAAGTTACCCCACAACATAAACCTCCCTTTTAACTGCATGGAGTTGCTATAATATTTTAACCAATATGTATGTGTGTAAAATTGCTTATAGATGCTGAGGAGGCCAGAAGGAGATATCAGATCCAATAGATTGGTGTTTTACATATTTATTAGCTACTTTGTGGTCACTGGGAAATGAACTTTGGTCTTCTTCCCCCTTTATTTTGATTCACTGCTTATTTCTGCACATAAGAATGCTTCAGCTGGTTATTCCTGACCTAATCTATCGAATGCCCTATCTATACTTATGACACTGAATTTTTTAAACATCAGGTTCCCACAGAGTAGAGCACTCTATTGATGAGGTAAATCATCTATAAGGACTAGACTGCACCACAACTCAGAAGTAATCACCTCCTAAGGACCAGTTTATACCCCTCAAGCACTAATGACTTTTAGTGACTATCTTGTAGAACCTGAGCCAAGTCAATGAGTCAACCAGAACTCACTAGCACTGCTTAATTATGCATATTTTACTCTTCTTTTTGTTTTGTTTGACTCCATCTTAAACACAATCTCATTCTATAGCTAGCATGTAGCTCACTAAACATTTAGCTCAGGCCTGAAACTCACAGAGGTTCCCTCTACCTTATCTTCCTAGTGCAAGAATTATAGACATACCTATTCAAGCCTGGCTCTCATTATGTATCTTCTCTTTCCTTGTCACGATTCTTCATTCATTTAAAACAAAAACTCATGTAGCTACAGGAAACCCGACGTGGGCCCCCTTTATCTGTTCTTCCCAATGCGGCCACAATGATCAAGTCTCTGGTTTTCATGTTTACTCATTTCTTTAATTGGCATTTGGGCATAGGTGGCTGAGTCAACCTCATGGGGCCCCCAGACTAGAGTTCTTACTATAAAACTCTGGTTATATATGATCAAGTCTATGGGAATGGCATTTCCAGAATTTTTACTGAGTATAGTTCATAGTGCACTACCTCATGGTAACCCTGTTCGCAAGCTTAAGATTTCCATTATTAGTTTTTATCTTTTCCAATTTAAATTTGTAGACTGTTTTTATAGATGAAAGGTTAGTTTTCTAATGGAAATGCTTACCCATAATAGCATGAGTGTTGTCACTATAATTATCATTTAAAGAGAGGAGCAGAAAATGAGGTAGAAGGATAGACTCATTAATTCTCCTGACTCTAACCATGAGTATTCAGATACAGCTCAGAGAGAAAGGCCAAAAGTCAAATCAATCTAGCTATGAATGTTTAGCATGAAGAAATGGATTGTCACAAAGCAAAGGAAAGAACAGGCGGCTGGGCCACCATGTTGACCCTAAAGTAATAAAATAGAAATGTTAATTACCATTCAGATTATCATTCTATAATGATGTCTTTATTATGGTAATGATTAAATTTTAAATAGAGTTAAACACATTGTTAGATTTATAGCTTTACTTCATTGCTAAAATTTGTCAAGATATTTCTTTTAAATGTGTCTTGGATTTTTATATAAATAAATATTGTGCATAAATAAACAATATCTATTGTATAACATCTAGAAGTTACATTCTTATTGCTTTTGTTTTGTTTTAAAATAAAAAAGGGCTCTTACCATAAACAAGAGATGTGACCCAGTGGCAAAGGATGCTTGCTGCCAACACTGAGGATCTGGTTTTGATTCCCTGAGACTCACATGGTACAAAGAAAGAACTATTCCTTCCATTTATCCTCTGACCTCTACAAAAGGGCAATGGTACATGTGCCCCCACAAACTCACTCACAAAGTAAATGTTAAAGTCCTTTAAGAAAAGAAGTCACACCACATAGCACATTTAAGTAAAACCATATGTACATTCAGTCAATATATTTTGCAATAACTTTATCCAGAAAATAGAAAGAATATATGTGAAATACCCTGGGAATTATTACAAACAACTTCACTGGGGAAAATACATACAATCTGTTTTGTTTTTTTCTCCATCAAATGATACAGTTGATAAGAAATTGAAAACATGAGAAGTGGTTAAAGGAAGAATTTTAATATTTTATCTTTTAAAAATGATTATTTTTGAAAATCCCATGCATTTATACAATGTATTTTGAACATATCCACCCACTGTTTCATTTCTCCAACTCTGCCTAGTGCCCCCCTGCATCTCTTTCCCAGCTTTATGCCTTTTCAATACCGTATCAAAGGTGTAAGTAAAGCTGTAGTGAAGTCTCTGTCAATACTTAAATAGCATTGACAACAGAATCGGGCCTAACTAATATTAACCCAGAGTTTTATTATTTAATTTTATAGGTAAGTAAAATACATAATAGATTTGTGTTCTTCAGTCACTACATTTACATAAGCTTTGTTTTGTTCTATCATTAGTGTCATTTATTGGCAAGTCATGGAGTTCTCTGGGCTTGAATTTGCCACAAGATAATAAACTCAGGGCTTCTTCAAAATGCAGCTTGGACTCCCCTAGCTACTAGGACTTTTTGTTTTCTTATCATCACAGTACTTTTGAGTCAACCTCCATGTTATATTATAATTTTTTAAATAAACCTTTATTGAAATTTGAAACGTTCATACAGCCATAAACATAAAGGATAAGCATTGGAATTAAGGATCTTATAACAAAAGAAATCAGTATACTGGTTCCTTAGTTATAAGTCAAAATAATAACAGCTCATGGAGATGGAGACTTGAGCAGAGGAAGTAAATTGTGAACAGCTCCAAGTACAGATCCCTTCCCTCCATAGGAGATCCAGGCTAGCATGAAGGTGGAGTTCCAAGCAACATAGATACATCTCTTTTCTTCACATCTGTTTCCTAGAGATTTTCAGCCTGTCTCTCATGCCCCCCCCCCCCCGCCACCTCCAGGCCCCAGCACATACAACCCTATCTTGCTTCAGATCCTCTGGTGCTGGAGGACAGCGGTGGTTCCATTTTTCCTTAAAGTCCAAAACTTGGAATTGATTACTAGGTGTAAAGAGTAGAGCAGATTTCTGATGCATTGGCCTCACTAACAAAAAGAAGGAAAAATGATGAAAAACTTACTGTGCGGTATTTCATCCAAAGAACCAGTTTCACACAGCCATGTTGCTTGAGACTTGAAAGACATTGCCAAGGAAGGACTGAGGGCAGCTTAGCAATACACGGGATCCACTATCTACAGGTTCTGTTCACTGCTGTAGAGCTTCTCAGTACTATACCAGTGTTTAAAACTTTCCTATTCTGTAGTTACATGTTTTCCTTCCTTTTGTTAAATTTAGCTTTCTTATTTTCACAAATCTTATATATATATATATATATATATATATATATATATATATATATATATAATCTGTTTATATCATTACTATCCTTTACTCTCCCCATCCAACTCTCATATCCATAACTGCTTCTCCAATAATGACTATCATTGCACACACACACACACACACACACACACACACACACACACAATGACCTTCTGTGACCATTTAGTGTTGGTGTTAAGTACATGGGTTTAGGTCTGACCATTAGGCAGTACATAGCCTATGAGCAGGCCTCCATAGAAGAAGAACTGCAGGCAACCAATGGCTGCAAAGATTAAGAGAATCTTTCCCTTTTTTATGTTGGAAAAATATATAAAATAACATTTAGAATCATAATCACACTTAGCTTACAAGTTGGAAATAATAAAAGAAAGGAGATTGCTGCATAGAAAATATCCAGAACTACTTAATCTTGCAAAATTGGATCACTCTTTCTGATAAACAACAATATAAATACTATCCTGACTTTGTCTGAATATGGAGCGATGTAAAATAGGTAGTTACTGAAGTAAGTTGATGAAATAGCACAATACTTAAAGTGAATGTACCTTGTATGATATTAACACTGAACATTCACCATGCTCCTATGCATTATTTTAAGTTTCACTGGTGTCATTGATATCAATACAACCAATATTGATACTACTTACAGATGAAGAAACATTCACAAAGAGGAAGCTTCAGAGTGGTGTCTGTCGGAACTTTCTCCCAGTTCCTCCATCTTTAGATGCTACATTGGTCACTTTCCTCTTTCTGGATCACTGCCATTCTCAGAGTTCATACCCCATGCCTGGCTTATTGAGTCAACTCTAGGTATGTCTTTCCTAACCCATATATCTTTACCTCCAAAGAGTCTCACACAGATGAAAATTTGATTACATGATTGATTCTACCTGCAAATCTACAAGGAGCTCCTATGAACTTGAATTCCAGAAACTACTTTTCTTATATTGTTTTTGTTTTTCTGTTTTATATACTACACTAGAAGCAGCAAAAATATGATATGCAGCATGAAAACTGACCAGAATGGCTTCTGTAAAACCATCCCAATGTTCTTAACCAATGAACTATTTCTCCAGCACAGGAAAGTTACTTTTTGTTGTTGTTGTTGTTATTTTACCATTTATTTCCCATATTTATAACTACTACATGGGTTTCAAATGTTTTTTTTTATTATTTTAAGAGATTTTCTATTCATTTTACCTACCAACCACAGATTCCCCTCTCTCCCCTACTCCAGCCTTCCCCAACAACACGCCCCCATTCTCACCTCCTTCAAGGTAAGGTCTCCCATGGGGAGTCAGCAGAGCCTAGTACATTCAGTTGAGGCAGGTCCAAGCCCCTCCTCCCTGTACCAAGGCTGTCCAAAGTATCCCACCATAGGTACTAGGCTCCAAAAAGCCAATTCATGCAACAGGGGTGGGTCTTAATCCCACTGCCTGGGGGCCCCCTAAACAATTCAAGCTAAACAACTGTCTCACCTATTCAGAGGGCCCTGTCTAGTACCATGGGGCTCCTCAGCTATTGGTCCACAGTTCATATGTTTCCACTAGTTTGGCTGGTCATCTTTGTACATTTTCCCATCATGATCTTGATGTCCCTTGCTCATAGAATCCCTCCTCTCTCTCTCATTGATTGGACTCCTGTAGTTCAGCCTAGCCTCAGACAGATCTCTGCATCTGCTTCCATCAGTCACTGGATGAGAGCTGTATGATGACAGTTAAGGTATTCAGCCATCTGATCACCAGAGTAGGTGAGTTCAAGCACCCTCTTGACTATTGCCAGTAGTCTAAGGAAAGTTACTTTTGAACTAGATGAACAATTATTTGCAAAGCTTTATAGAAACATGTTCTTTCATTTTAGTCTTTACAAGGGAGTCAGTTTTTATATCAAATTGCATTATAAAATTTTGGCATAAATTTGGCCAGCTTGTATTCTAACCAGCTGTACATGAGGACTTTAGCTACTTTACCTTCTCATGGATATTTTCTACACTGAGACTTTTCTATTTTTCTTCCCCTGAATATTTAGCCATTACAAGAGGGAACATGGACTCTTATAGCTTTATTTGACATGTTTTATAGTGTTTAATGTAACTAAATGACTTTAACAATAGCACCAGAATTTCATGGGTTTATCTTCTTTTATCTATCTATCTATCTATCTATCTATCTATCTATCTATCTATCTATATTTTACAACCCAACCACTGTTTCCCCTTCTTCCTTTCCTCCCAGCACCCCTTACACACATACTTCTGTGGTGGGTATTGTGTTCCCTGAAATATTGTGCGTTCTCCAAAATAAACATATCTGGGGTCAGAGAACAGACAGTCACTAGAACAAAGCCAAAAATGGTGGCTAGAAAATGGGAAGAGTAAGGCATAGCATAAGTTGGGCAGTGGTGGTGCACACCTTTAATCCCAGCACTTGGGAGGCAGAGCTAGCTGGATCTCTGAGTTCAAGGCCACTTTAGAAACAGCTAAGCATGGTGACCCACGCCTTTAATCCCTGAAACCCAACCTTTAATCCCAGGCAGTGACAGCAGAAAGAGAAAGATATATAAGGCGTGAAGACCAGAAACTAGAGCAACTGGAGTTAAGCATTTAGTTAGTTAAGCATTTGGCTGCATAAGCATTCAGGCTTTGGAGCAACACAGTTCAGCTGAGGTTCATGTGGAGGAGGACTCAGAAGCTTCCAGCCTGAGGAAAAAGGATCACCTGAGGAACTAGCAAGGTGAGATAGCTGTGGCTTGTTCTGTGTCTCTGATCTTCCAGCATTCACCCCAATAACTGGCCTTGGGTTTGATTTTATTGACAAGTACCTTTAAGATTCATGCTACATACTTCTGCTCTGCCCTGTTGCCCCATCCACTCCTTTGTTTCTGTTCAGAGGAGGGAAGGCATCCCATTGATATCAACCAAAAATAGCATATTTTAGGTTGAAGACTGAATGAGGCAACCCAATATGAGGAAAAGGGTCCTAAAAGCAAAACAGCGAGAGACAGCCCCTGTTCCCACTGCTTTGTTAGTGAACTGTTTCTTCAAAACATTGTACAGCTTGAAAATGTGGATGCCCATTTTACAATTGTGATAAAATATATACTGCAAAATTTAAGTCTTAAACCTACAAACAAGTAGCTTTAAATGCAAAGAAACTACTGTACAACCCATCTCCAGAATTATGAACAAAAACTGAAGGATAACACCTAGCTGTGAGGCCATTTTTACATCTTTATGATGCCCTATCTATTTCAGCCTTTTTGTTTTTGTATTTTTTCAAAGTTTTAAGTCTATGCAGCATTTTATTTTATTTTATTTATTTTTATTTGATGCAGTTGATGATGCAGTGTTTTGCTGTCTAGAAGACTGGAGTCCAGTTTCCAGCACCCAAATAAGGCAGCTCATAACTGACTGCAACTCCAGTTCAGAGAATCTAACAGCTAGCTCTGGCCTTTAAAGGTAGTCTCTCTCTCTCTCTCTCTCTCTCTCTCACACACACACACACACACACACACACACGTCTTTTTGTGACTGGCTTATTTCATTTAGCACAATGTCTTCCAAATATATCCACACTGTAACACATGACAAGATTTCATTGGTGTAATGGATGAATTTTGTTCCTTTGTGCTTGAAAAAATACATACCCTAAAGAAGTTATATTCCATTTTGTTTTTTATAGAATTGTAAGGAAGTTGATAATCAGAACTGATACCTATTGTGTTAACTTAGATTTAAGAAATATAGCTCTAAAATGAGACACTATCCATCTGTCTATAAAAGACCTGAAAAGATGAATATACTTATGCTTAAAAACAGGTATTCTATTTTGCATTGTAATAATCTTAAAATAATTCTCAAACTTTCTGTAGTATGTCTCATATACCCTAGACTTTCTCAAAGATGCCATTCTGAACTTCCAGTTATGGAAGCCTGCCTGTTTGCTATGGTAACTGCTGCAAACTAGATCTGCCAACTGCCCTCCATGTTCAAATGCTCTGAACACTGCAACCACACCTCAGCTGGAAGACTTCTTTGCTTTTTATAATCACATTTTTACTTCCACATGCCCACCTTTCCCCTTCCTCTGCTGTATTGTGTAACTAGGACATAATTTAAATTATAAACATAAAAATACATTTATGGCTTCATTGCTAGTTCCAGAAACCCAGCCAGACATTTTATTTCTTCATGAATTGTGAACATGTCCACAATAGACACACATCTGTGAGGAGACAGTGACCCATCTGACTCCTTAACAATATCCTTGGCAATAAATGTGACTATAAATACAATAATTCTGTGTTTTAGGAAAGGCAATACACATTGCAAGACAGTTGTGTTCAATTTATAGCTCCACAGATTATTTGGGTCTTGGCTATCCAGTATGCATCACTCAATTGTTGGATGTGTGTGAACACTTCAGAAATGATTAAACATTTTAAATACCCCTTTGCTTTCCATGAAATCAACTCTTATATGATTCTTAAAGTGGTTTTCATATCCAGTTCGAAACCAAGAGTCTGTTTAGGATCAAATTCAGTTTAGCATTTCATGGTACTGAAAAAGAAAATGAACTTTAAAAAAATAAAAGGAAGAAAAAGAAAAATTAGGATGCTAGTTACTACTAATGGGACCCAAAGTGCCAGCACTCACGGGTATTACATACAATATGAAAGATAAATTTAACTGATGTGTTTTTCAGCTAAACATTAGCATTAACATGGACTCCGAGACTCTAAAGTTTCACAAGCCTCAGTTTGTTATTGAGATGCGGAGTATTTAAAACAGGTGGAGACCATGTATAGCCCCACTGGAAGTTTAGACACTAGCAAATAGCCAAGTAGAATTTACTGGGAAAATAAGGAAAAGCCGCTCCAAATGAAGTCCTACAGTTCTGACTATATAAGGCATGGACACAGTGTTTCCTGTTTTCATGTTAATTGCTATCACAGTTGCACTGTTTCACAGAGATCTTTTTGTCTAGTACTAACAGCTTCATTTCTCTGAAATCCAGGGTCAGACAGTAGGTTTTGATACAAGTATGTGAGGAGACATGACAAAACCTTTCCACTCATCAGTGCACCCACAGGCACTTTAAAATTTGGTAGCAATACAAAAGTTCATGTGCAGACTAGAAACTGCTTCCTTAACAGAAGCATGTCCATAGCATGGAGCACAACTGTATGGAATTTGTTTTCGTCATCAGAT
The DNA here is from genome assembly GCF_903995425.1 of Onychomys torridus. Taxonomy (NCBI): domain Eukaryota; kingdom Metazoa; phylum Chordata; class Mammalia; order Rodentia; family Cricetidae; genus Onychomys; species Onychomys torridus. The sequence continues at coordinate 2,803,877 of NC_050459.1, read as the reverse complement.
AATTCATCATCATATGGGATACATGTCAGAAATATCAAGCTGAGCAATGAACAAATTACAGTAAGGGTGACTGGGAAAAAATTATGGGATATCAGTCCAGGCTGTAATGACTTCCAGAGTGTCTACGATTCTACCATTTTAAATACTTTGGTTTTTCACTGTGCATGTTTCCTGTAACTGGTGATGAGAGTACTATTACACATTTAATGAACTCAAAGCTTGGGGTCCTTTGTAAAATTGTGTTAAAAGATACATGATCAGGATATGTTGTATATATGGAAGAAATTTTCAAAGACTAAGTAAAAATATCATATTAAAATTGTGTTTAAATGCAGATGGATTGAAGAGTATAGAAATCCCCTAGGAGAGTGAATAGACAGAAAGAGCTCTCAGAGGTAAGACAGGTCATATGAATGAACTATCACTGAGAAGAGTCAGAGAATTAGCTGAGTCACTTCACTGTAACTTCTCTCAGTATCTGCTTCCAAACAGAGTTCTACATCATATAGAATTGTCTTTCAATATGAGATTCTATAATAATGCATCAAAAACGATCTGTAAGCTTCTCATCTGTAAGGATACTGCTGAGGAAATGCCTTGAGTATCTATTTATAAATAATGGGAATGCACTACTTTTTAAAATAAGAAGATAAAAACATAATTAGTGACTTTCCATCTAAGCTAGTACCTCCAATGCATGTTGGGGTGATGGCCACAGCTGCCTTCACCAACAGCCCAAGGACAGAGGCATGATGCCCAAAACTGAGCCTCATCTCGGACCATATCAGTGGAGGGCAATATTTCGGGAAACATAGACATTGTTTTTTCCTGTTCTTATCATCTAGTCTAATTGCTCTCTCCAACCCCATGTTTATCTAGGCCCTCATTTCTCCTCTTGCAAACAGTAACAACACTAACCCATATCCTATGGAACCTCTACTTAGAAGTCAGTAATTTGGATGCATCATTAGTATCTTCAACCTCTCCCCACTGTTCCCTACATTCCGTTTGTGTCATAGAAAATTAAGCTGTTCTGAAGATGATAGTATTTCTTCCAATTTAAGGCTGAGACTCTTATGTTTCCATGAGGTAAGAAAAAAAAAGACATTTTCTTGCCTTCATAATCTCTAAACTTATATGCCCAGTTATTTTTTTCACTCAATGAAACTATTTCTCTGAGCTCATGCCCTGCCCCTGTTCTCTCACTCGCTCAGCCACCTCATAACAACCATCCCCAGATTTTCAAGTACTCCTCTTATTTGATCATCCTTCTTTGAATGTCATAGTCTTCCCTTCATATTTTCTCTGGCTATGATTCAAGGCTGGAAAGTGACCACACAAGAAGGCTTTGACTCAATAACTTTCACATCTAATAACTTCTTAGACTAAAATTATCATCTCATTCTATGACAACTACCGTCTACCATTGTCATACCAGGACTAAATCATTTCTAAATTATCAGTCAAAACATTTGACTCTTCTGTCCTTCATTCCAATAGCTGTTTTGAACATTTCCTTGTTGTTATTTTTAGAGAGTTTCATACAATAGTACTGTATATGCATCATCTCCACACCACACTTTCTTCCTCCAGTGGCTCCCATGCCCTCCCATTCCCATCTCAACTGCATGATCTTTTGTTCTTTAATTATTTCTTACACACAAATTGTTGTACAATATGCTACTTCAGCATCATTAGCAACTTTCTTCTTGATTTTCTGCTGTCTGTCTATGCAAGACATCCTAAATGTTGTTGCTTCCTTTTTACCCAGTCCATTCTTTCTGTCTAGCATTTGTAAATATTCCTTATGTCTTTGATTTTTGTATTCCTTAGAAGCTACTCATCATACCCCCAGTTCCCCTTATATGAACATACACAAATGGATGTTCTTTGTCACAATAAATTTAGACCCATTGCTCAAAACTTGAAATTCATTTGTTTGACTTTGCATTTGCTTTTATTAGACAGAGTCTTGTTATGTAGATCAAGATGTTTTTGAACATGCTAGATAGTATGACCTTATCTCAAAAATCAGAGTCCTCTTGATTCAGCTTCTTGATTTCTGAAATTAAAATTGTTTACTGCTGTCTTTCAATATTTTCCCAAAAGCATCTATTGTCCCCTTTCCATAAAATTCTATGTATCAAAATACCAGTCTTCCCATTCAGCCCTTTTTTTAGGAGGTGGTGTGGTGTTTACTGAAAAATAAACTGTAATCTACCATCTAGAGATGTTCTTATCTGTCTCTCAACAGTCAAAGAAGCCACTAAGGTTCATATTTAGCTTTGATCCAAGAAGAAAATGCATGACCCATTATCTTTATGGGACTCCTTTCAGATACACATATGGAAGAAGAGTCATCAGGTGAATTTGAATAGATGTAACACATTCTCCCCATAGTTTGAAACTAAATTGATATCCTAGAAAAATTCCTTTCATTGACTCAAATATGAATCTCACAGAAGGAAATAGAGTTCTAAGTCTTTAATTAGTGGACAGTAGTCTAGGTTTGAAACACCTGAAACTTGTAGAAGGTAGTAATAGGAGATGGGTGGGACATACTAGATTTGGTGGGACAATAAGAATACAGCTGCAAGTTCTAGCAACTGTTTAAATGCGATCAACTCAAGGCACATCCATATCCAGTTGTGGTGATATATTGTGTCCCCCCCAAATATTGTGCACCCTAATAAACTTATCTGGGGTCAGAGAACAGAACAGCCACTAGATATAAAGGCCAGAAAATGGTGGCAAACATGCCTTTAAATCCTATCACTTGGGAGGCAGAGATCCATCCAGATCTCTGTGAGTTTAAAGCCACACTGAAAACAGCCAGGCATGGTGACTCATGCCTTTAATCCCAGGAAGTAATCCCAGGAAGCAGAAAGGTATATAAGGTGAGAAAACCAGAAACTAGAGCTGGTTAAGCTTTCAGGCTTTTGAGAAGCAGTTCAGCTGAGATCCATTTTGATAAAGACTCAGAGGCTTCCAGTCTGAGGAAACTGGATCAACTGGGGAATTGGCAAGGCAAGGTGACTGTGGCTTGTACTGTCTCTCTGATCTTCCAGCATTCATCCCAATAACTGGCACCGGATTTGTTTTTATTAATCTAGTCATTTCAACATTCTGCTTTTCTGAATCATAAAGTATAATTGCTATTTTCCTTAATATCATGATCAGATTCTATATTACCCCTCAATTCTGTGGATATCTTGAAAACCCATAAAGAATTACAGAAGTTGATAACTATAGCACTGAGTACATGGATTAGTGTTAAAGGAGACTCATTGAGATAGAGGAGTATTCAGCCAAATGTTACTATAGAGGCTTTAAAAAAGAGGAGTAGGAAAACCCCCCACCATTGCTTACAAATGTATAAACAAATGCAATTTCAGGGTAGAAAAATAGAGATAAAATGAAAAAAGTCCACACCCATGAAGTCAAGTCACCACTGCTAATAAATATCTGTGCTACTCAGAAGATAAAGAATGAATGTTCAGGGTCCTCCCCAGCTGTTTGCTCACTATCAGAGGGAGGCAGGATCCTAAATATCTAAATCATCAAATGGAAAACCAGTCAACTGGAAGAACCCTGTGAGTAATGTTAAAAGTAATAAAAAGAAAGGTGACAAACTAATAATTATTGACAAAACAGGAAACCTAAAGTGAACTCAACTTTCTCATTATTGAAAATCTCCTCCTAGTTTATGTTCTACCAGAATATTCCATACTTTGAAAAGATTGCATGAATATCCAAAATTTTTGAAAAAGAAAACCCCAGATTCTGGAGAGAATCCCAGTTTAAATAGCCAATGACACTGAAACTAATAACAATTAGAGTCATGGCTGTTTGTGAAATGTTACAGAAGGTTAATCTATAAAAGCCAGTGAAAATACCACTTAGACCATCAAAGTGACTATGATTGTCCGCATGTCTTTAGTACTGTGTTTAGAGTAATAGTCCTTAAAGAAAACACATTTACTCGTACACTACATTTGTGTAAGTTGTAAAAGTGAGATATTTTGTAACTATGTGATAGGTTTAACTTTAACATTATATTAGACCTACTAAATGCATGCTCATCTCCTCAAATGTGCTCCCTTGCTGAATCACATACAAACATTCCAACCACTCCTTTATTTTGAGCCATTCTTTCACAGTATCATCCTTATCCTGAACAAGAATAGTGTTTCTGTGTCTTTAGTGATTTTGATAAACTTTCTGTATTAGTTCTTTACTCATCATGCTCTAATACCTAACAAGAAGTGATTAAAGTCAGAGGGCATTTATTATGGCTTAAACTTTTAGGGAACACATTTCATTATGGCAGGGAAGGCATGTCAGAAGGATGGAAGATAGCTGTCATATTGTATGCACAGTCAGAAAGTAGAGAATGAACAGGAAGTGAGGCCAGGATATTAAAATTCACACCATCATCTCCTCCTGTGACTCACTTCCTCCAGAAAGGCTCTACTTCCTAGCAGCTTTACAACCTTCCAAATAGCACCACCACCTGAGGCCCAAGTGTTCAAATAATATGAGTCTATGGTAGATGTTTCATATCCACACCACAGCACTATCACATACCACAGTTGAAAGTTTCCACACATTTTTTAACCAAAATATTTTATAAGCTTATGTTAGTATTGTTTATAGGTGAGCAGGATGGATTCACAAGGCATTAGAATGTAATGTTTCATCTTATTGAGAAAACTCAGCCAACCTAACCATATGGTGTCCCTTAAGAGCATTGTGAACACAGTTCCTCCATGGGTGATGTCCTTTAGTTCTCTCTTTTATACTCTGGTGCAGCATGATTTTAGATATCATCTCCTCCATGTCCTTCAACTAAATTACAGAAGATATTGTCCTAATCTCTTCTATGTGGATGGAAATACCATTTTTAAGTGAATTGGGGACTTCTGTATCATATGCAATAGCAGCTGGAAGCTTTAATTTTCCCTACACAAAACACAAGCAATATGGGTGTAAGATTACAGAAGGGTGATTAACTTCCAAACTCTGGTACCTCATTAAACACTTTGCATTGCATGCTTGATTTAAAGACACAATTACAAAAAATGAGTGCATGAACGCTAATACGTGTATACATAATATTAGTGTTGCAATGGGTATTCACATATAATCGCTTCTAATTATAGCCACTTCATTTAGAGGTTGTATTAGACAAGAAAAAGAATAAATTTTCAGGTTAAGGTGAAATGTTTTAGATTATCCCTAGTACTAAATATCATATCTAGAATGATGCTAGTAGTTTGGAGCCTTAAAGTAAAAGTGGTTTCACAGTTTTTGTTTAGGTTACTATTTCTGGTTCAAAATGTCTGTTTCTTAACTAGTGAAGACTAGCTCAACACACTTCCCAGAAACTACACTGGGGCCAAAATTATGGACAAATTAATGATCTTATCTTAATAGACATTAGGTTGCAAAAACAGCATGATGAAATCCAAACACCAGAAGTTATCCTTTGATAGTTATATTCTCTGCTTGATCTTAAAAAAAAAAAAAAAAAAGGAATGACTGGATACAACATGGTGACACTTTCCATTGCTGTGCTCAGGAAGTATTTGTCATGAGTGTGGATGCAGGGGCCTCTTGGGACCCTCCCTGGTCTCTTATCATACCATCACATTATAGTCACTTCCTGCTCAGTTTGTAAGTGAACCTTTAATCAGGGATTGCACATAATTCTGAAAAAGGAACTCTCTAAACTTTCCTCTCCACAGGATGTTCCCAAGGGATTTTTGAGAGTAATTTTATTGATATGAGTTATTTCCTTGAGGTGTTAGTTGTAAAAACCAGTCCTCATAGAAGGAGAACTATGCAATGTAAAAGTCCAGGACCTATAACACAGCTGGATCATTGTGACTTTCTCTATAACTGAGTTCCCAGTAGAATATAAAGGAAGCTGAATGCATAGCATCTTAAAACTTCCATGCATTTTGTGAATTATTTTAATGAGCTGACATATATAAAGATATCCATTTTATTAGTTTCCTGGATTGCAAAAGTAAAACTTGCTCATCTTTGAAAGCTTAGAATTCACAGGCGGGGGAAAGGCTTCATGAATAGAGAATGAAAGTCATTAGCATTTTGGCACATTGGTTTTCAATATGACAATATGCTGTCGTATTACTGCATAACTTGCCATTTTTAAGACAACTATATAACTTGAATTTTTTTTCTTAAAGTCACTCATACTCACAGTGATTTCTACAACTTTCTAATAGTACACTGTAAGGGCACCAATGTTTATTTAAATAATTTTCTATTGCACTTTTGAAATATTACTTTAAATTTTTATTTAAGATGAAATAAATTCATACATGTTTCTATGTTTTAGAAAATTCCTGAGTATTTCTTTAAGACTAATTCTTAGAAATGAAATTGCTGGTTCACTGGAAATAGACATTACTTGTTCTGTTGGTAACTGAACCTCAGTGCCATTCATGGGGAACTGTGATATTTAGAGCCATAAAATCAGTTTATGATAGTGTTTCACATCTACGACTAGGCCATATTAATTATTTCAAATTACTTACAGTGATATATATTATGTTCAGGAAGATCCCAGTGTATTTAACAGGAGGCTAATCACTCATGTATATATGTGACTGAAACAAGTTAGCTAACTGCTGTGAGCAAAATCACAGTGACTATACACAGGGAAAGTTCACCTGTTGCTAATACCAGTTCAGGGCAGATGTCAGATGGGAGTGCCATACACTCATTTAGGGACTCTGGGTTCTATGCATCTTTTCATCTTTTAATACCTCCTCCTAGAGCTTCCAGAGCCACTGGCATATGCTACACCTGCCCAGTGAGCATGGGGATTGAACTGGGCAAAGTTCTCTATTGCAATGGAAACCTACTGATTTGCCTAATACAATGAGGAACTGGTGAATCCAACAGTGGCTATGCATATAATGTAGAAGCAGAGAGGTAGGTTCCCAGTCTAGAAAGCAGGACCAATCTCAGCAGAGCCAATTCTAATGAAGAAGCTAGAGTTTTGTGTTAGCAAGTGACAAAATCAATAAACATATTCACTTAGCAAGAAAGAGGCTTACAGCTTCCTTGTGGACTGACTTTCTTCTTTCATCCAAGCCATCAGCCCTTTGACTAATGTCATTTATGTCTTGGGCAGAACTCTTCTCCCCAAACTGACTGTCCTACATGTTAATCCACTCTGTGAAATCTTCAAATGATACATACAGTATTTTACCATCGAGAAGCATCTCTTAATCCCATCAAGGTGACTACAAAAACCAACCATCTCAGGAAGATGGAGGAACTTACAAGCAGAGGATGTGTCTGGTCAAAGAAAGGGAACATTACCACACCTGTTCAGGGTTCCACTGAACAGACCTTGGACTCAGGCACACACCCAGATTCAGGGGTTTTATGTATTGCAAAAAGAACTTGCAACAGATTCATTGAATACCAAACCACATTTGCAACCAATCTTACCATTTATTTCTACTCAAATGAAGAGTGTCTATCCTTTCTTTGAAAACTCCAGTGCACTTATAACCATCTCTCCTTATAGGCAAATCACTCTAAACTTCTGTTTCATTACTTTGCCGTATGTATTTTTCTCTTTTCTTCCTCTTGTTTGTCTCAGTCTTCTATCTACTCCATTTCCCCCTTGGTAATTAGAAACCAGTGTCTTTTTTCAGTTACAATCATTGCTATTATTCATAAATATTAGGCTTAAAAGAACTGTTTTGTCTACTTCCCCAGAATGGCTTTCAAAATTATCCATCCCTCCATCAACACCCCTGAAGGATAAGCCTATTAAATTCTTCCACTTTAACTTTATCTTACTCCTGTTTCCATGAAATCTTGATAATTCTTTATTTCTTATTTCTCAATACCTTTACCTACTCAAAATTTTAATAAAAAAGTATAAATAATCAGCATTTCTATGAAAGAATTGTCCTCAGTATGAAGAATTATTTCAATATAATCCATAAGTCCTTAGAATTTATTTCAAATCTGTGGTATAAATTCAAGGACCAATACACTAATAGATCATCCTGAAGCATTTGTTCTGGACAATTTGCTACATATTAACATCCATTTTTTTTAATTTCCTCAAATTAGTTTTCAAGTTGAATAAAAAAAGATTTCCCACAATTCAGTTCTTTGCTCTCAAGTTGTGTATTCTGTATACTTTCTTGTGTCATCTGGTCTGTGGTGATTTGAATAAGAATGAACTCCATCAAACACTTGGTTCCCAGTTGATGGAACTGTTTAGGAAGGGATAGGAGGTATGGCATTGTTGGAGGAGGTATGTCACTGTTGGTGGTTTTGAGGTTTCAAAGGTCCATGCCATTCACAGTGTGCTCTCCCTGACTCCCGTGCTTGCCTGTCTGCTGTCATGCTTCCTGTTGTAATGCTCTTTCACTCTAAACCTTTGGAACTGTGAACTAATAAATACTTTCTTTTATAAGTTGTCTAGGTCATGGTGCTTCAACATAGCAATAAAAAATTAACTAAGACATAGTCCTACAGATGAAGTTTCTTAGACCACTCTGATTCTTCTCCAAATTGTAAGAATTCCGTCTTTATCTCCAGCACAGAGCTCTTCAACCTTGGCATTATTGACCACATGGTTGGCTGAAATCCTCATCATGGAGGCCACTCTACATCATAGGATGTTTAGGAGTATCCTTTGTAACCTACTAAATGGCAGAAGTAACACAATGGCTTGTAACAACCCAAACCATGTCCAGATCTTGCCAAATGTCTCAGTGGGTCAGAAGGCTTCCAGCCACAGACATACAAAATTATAAATTTCATTTTTATATGAAGAATAGATATCCCATTAAAAGAAATTTTATCAGCAGTTGTCTAATTATGATTTGTTTTGTTTGTTTGTTTGTTGTTTATATATTTATCCCATGTCCTTGAATTTAGGGAATTTCTAAATTTATCTCTTCTCCCGTAGACAAGGGTTTATGTAGACTCTGAGGCTCCAAGTGAAACCCTTAAAGAAATATGCAAAAAAAGATGTACAAACGTTTATCTCTTTTTTTTCTCCCACAACATCCCAAAGACAAAAATGGAAGATCTCAATCTTCAGATTCAGTGCATTGTGTCCTTTTCAGGATCTGTAAAACAGAACTGTCACTTGAGACAGAATCTACAATGGTAGAACTCATAAATAGTAAAACTCATAAAAGAGATAGTAAAAGGGATGAGGTATGAGTGAGTTGAGGGAGTGTCACACAAAGGACAAAAAATTTCAGTTAGCACAGAGGAATAATTCAAGATATATTTGGATAGTGTGGTTGCTATAGTTGATAACAACCCAGTGCATGCATGAACATAACTGAGAGTAGATGCTAAGTGTGCTAACCACAAATAACAAGTGCATGAGGTAATGTGTATGTTAAATAGCTTGATTTAGCCACTCCACATGAGTACATAGACTGTAAGATCACAATGTGAACCATAATTATAAACACATTTCATTTGTCAGCTAAAAGTAATTTAAAAAGAGAAGAAAATTCTCTGAGTTAAAGTTGACCTTCTCTAGCTATTTTCTTCAGCTTAAAGACTTACTCAAATCCAATATCTCCTGCCATGGCAGCCACTTGTCCAAGGAAGAGCTAAGTGCTTCAGAATCCTTAGATTATGAGGAAGTTATATAAAATTGCCATTTATCAGAATCACCTTGAAATTTTTTCTTTAAAAAAAAAAAACCTCTTGAATTAAAGATTCAGGGAAGACATTGGAAAGGACTCAGAAATTTCCCATATCAATTGTTATCAAATGACACCAAGCACAACAAGACGAATCAAAACTAATTTGTAGTTAAAGCAAACTATAGTTAAAAACCATAGAAATAAAAAGTAATTTTAAGCCCATTATACTAATGAATATTTTCAGCACTCACTCTTCTTTCTGATCTATGGTTGTGGTGGGTATTGTGTTCCCTGAAATATTGTGTGTTCCCCAAAATAAACATATCTGGGGTCAGAGAACAGACAGCCACTAGAACAAAGCCAAAATTGGTGGCTAGAAAATGGGTCAGAGCAAGCCATAACAGAAGTTGGGCAGTGATAGCACACACCTTTAATCCCAGCACTTGGGAGGCAGAGCCAGGTGGATCTCTGTGTGTTCAAGGCTACTTTAGAAACAGCTAAGCATGGTGACCCACGCCTATAACCCCAGAAACCCAACCTTTAATCCCAGGGAGTGGGGGCAGAAAGAGAAAGGTATATAAGGCGTGAGGACCAGGAACTAAAGGAGTTAAGCATTTAGTTAGTTAAGCATTTGGCTGCAGAAGCATTCAGGCTTTGAAGCAACACAGTTCAGCTGAGATTCATGTGTAGGACTCAGAAGCTGCAGTCTGAAGAAACAAGACCAGCTGAGGAACTGGTGAGGTGAGGTAGCTGTGGCTTGTTCTGCTTCTCTGATCTTCCAGCATTCACCCCAATAACTGGCCTCAGGTTTGTGTTCTTATTAATAAGAACTCTTTAAGATTCATGCAATATATGGTAAATTGACATAAGATCCTTCTTAATGTTGTGTGATTAATGAAACATATATTAATAGGATCCATGTCTTGAGTTCTGAGTTTGGATTTTAGACTATGGATAGAGCTTCTGAGACTGAGCAGCTGCCATTAGCCACAGGTTCCAGTGTGCCAAAAAAGCACTTGGGGAAAGAAGCCACCCCTTGCAGGGTTGTATTCTGCCAAACTAATGTTCAGTAGGCTAGACAAATAAAAATCCTTTCAACTTAATAATTTTCAACTTATGGTTGATTTAAAAGGAAAAAAGATTATATCCTATTCTACGTCAAGATATTTTAGTATGAAAAATATTTCTCTCCATACTAAAAAAAAATGTCAAATGTTCAGGTGCTTATATTAATATAAATGGAGTCTACAGATAGTTTCTATTATAAGAAAATATGTAGAGCAGTGGGTATAAAATAAATGTGCCATTTCAAAATAGAATAAGGCCTTAAGTAGAATCCAAATGAACTACCAATGTAATATAATAATAATAAAAAAAAAACTCATTCCCAAGAAATGATTTTCTAGGGTGATAAGTTAAATATACTAAAATTGGTGCTAACTGAAAGCAGAATGATTTCACAGTATAAGATATAAGTCAAGGAACACAGGATAAAATTTCTCACTTGTCATGGACAGAGGCAAATCGAGAGTCCAATTCACTATTATTTGACTTGTTCTTATGAAGAAGCTGTTACAAATAACTGAAGCAGAAACAATAAGGACAAACACTTGGTACATTTGTTTCACTAGTAATCTGACCAACCTTAAAAGCTTTTTCTTAAAGTCAAGTAAAAGAACCAAAGACATTAAATAATTCACAAGCATTGGATGATCTTATACTTTGAGCAGTACCTGCCACAGAATTTTAAATAAATAAGATAATATGCAATCAAATTGAGTGTCAATTTCTCAAAAATGGTCCGAGTGGACAGAGCTATCTTCAAACAAGGCAGAAATAGGATGCAGAGGGAGACTTGCACAAAGAGCAAAACAGAGCAGAAAGGGCAAACAACACAAGAGCACTCTTGCAGCAGCAGGGCACATCTCCATAGACAGAATCTGACTTCAGAACTGAATTAATTGTTAGGACTGATTGACAACGACTGAGCATGAAACAGTGGGGATTCATTAACCATTCAGGCAACTCCTTTCTCTGCTAATCACTTCCCTTCCATAGGTAATAGGTCTCAATGGGAGAAAGACAGGACCCAGCTGGGGAGCCTGCTTTTAAATTTAATTATTTTATGTGTATGTGTGAGGGCCTGTGCATATGTATGTGTACCATATATACTCAGTACCCATAGAGATCAGAAGATATTTTATCCCCTGAAACTAGAGTTATAGGTGGTTAGGAGCCATCTGATAAGGGTGCTAGGAACAAAATCCAGGTCTTCTGCAAGAGCAGCAAATGCTCTTAACTTCTGAGGCATTCCTCTAGCCCCCAGCCTGGGAATCTTATTGAAAGAGTCTCGAGATGGAGATAATGCAAGAACAGGTCTACCATTGTAAAAATCATCCTTAAGGTTTTAGGATACACAGTGACTATGTCTTTGAAATCACTGTTGGAGTTGGAGTACCTCAAAGTCCAATGGATGTCTTAACTGGACTATGATGAATAAGAAATGGATCCTTTCCTGTCTATGTTAGACTTTATTGTCAGCACACCACAATCTAGAGATATCTGGGAAGAAAGAATCTCAACTGAAAAATTGCTTAATTCAAACTGGCCTATATCTGTGTCTATGAAACATTGTCTTGATAGATTTGAGAGCCCAAGCATCCTGTGGGTAGCAAGATCACTAGACCAGTAGGCCTGGGTTATTATAAGAAATCAACTTAATCAACTAGCCAATGACCAAGCTAGAAGCAGAGTTCTTAGATTCTTTCTCCTTCAATTCTTACTCGAGTTCACGCCTTGACTTCCTTCAATGATGCACTGTGACCTGGAAGTACAAACTGAACTAAACCCTTTCCTTATCCAAGTTGCTTTTGTTCAGAGTGTTTTAGCATAGAAACAGAATGAAACTTGAATATTCTTCTGTTGTTTTTGTTTGCCACAGGTAAGTATCATAATCATACATATCTCAGACCACCAATGATTCTCTGCCTTGTGTCATCAGGGGAAATTAAAAAATATAAGTGTAAAAACTATTTATGCATTGCCTCCTTACAGCAGTGATTCTCAACCTTGATGTTACAACACTTTAATAATATAATTTTTCATGTTGTGATGACTCCCTCAACCATAAAATTGTTTTGTTGTTGTTGTTATTGTTACTTTATAACTATAGTTTTGCTACTATTGTGAATCATAATGTAAATGTCTGTGTTTTCCATTGGCCTTAGGCAATTCCTGGGAATCATTTAATCCCAAAGGGGTTGTGACGCAGAGGTTGAGAACCTTTGTCATACAGGGAAGAACAAGTGTAAACAGAGATATAAAATAAACAGCATTGCAGCTAGAGTTTTCCTGCCTGGCCCACAGTCAGGACAAATCTCTCTCACCTGCCAGGCTCATAGACTCTCAGAACCAACCAAGTAAACACACAGAAACTTATGTTGCTTACAAACTGTATGGCTGTGGCAGGCATCTTGTTATCTACTTTTTCTATCTTAAATTAACCCATTTCTATTAATCACTAATTTGCCACATGGCTCGTGGCTTACCTGTACCTTACATCTTGTCATGGCGGTGGTTGGCAGTATCTCTCTGCCCCAGTCTTCCACCTCCCAGAATTCTCTTCTCTCTTGTTCCACCTATACTTCCTGCCTGGCCACTGGCCAAACAGCATTTTATTTATACAGAGTGATATCCACAGCACAGCATCATCTATTCTTTACTATCCATGGATGATATAGAAAAGGTAGAGTTGGGTAAGAAGCAAATTATTAGGGGAGAAGCCTTTCTTTTCCAGAGAGATGCACCAGTTTGCTTCTTTCAGCTATTTGAACAATTTCCAAATTAAAGCCACCTGAACACAGAAGCCAAGTTCTGTGAGATCTTGGCCAAGTTACTGAGCCTAAGTTCATCCTATAAATGTCTGTACCAATCTACCCTGCATGGTATCTGGGAAGAAAAGACATGACTATCATCAACTCCACTCTATGCATAATGAGTTAAAGCAGCAAACCACCCTCCTTGACCAATGGGCAGTGTGTGACACAGCATTAGGTCAGAATGCATTTCTCAGTTTTGATGCCTGTGCTCTATAGCCCCATAGAGACTGCCACTGTGAAATATTTCAGATTTCTATGTATGTTAATCATCATACTTATCCTACCATTGTCCTGTGGCATAAGGATAGGATCCAGTGTATGAGGGAGAAAGACTAAACAATTTAAAGAATTTGCCATATTGCACTGGAAGCCTGAGTTTGCACTTCATTGGTGCATACCAATCAACACATTGGTTGTGCTCTTCAGTTACCAAATTTTGCCTAATCTACTCTCTCAGTAATATTGAAGTAGACACTGTATTGTTCATGGTTATCTTCTCTGTGGCAGCTCATTTTTTGCTTAGTAGATAAAAATACAACATATTATAAAACTGTGGGTTTTAGTCACAAAGAGAGAAATAATAGCACTAGTTACATGTTCCCTTTCAAACACACTCAAACTCATAAAATATATTCTAGGTGACCCAGGGTGCCAAATCCTCATTAGTCAATAAAACATATTTAGCAGCAAAACTGAATTCCCTCTAAAATGCACAGTTAGATTCCTACTAGAAGTAGCTAAGGAAGAAAATAGGCATTTTCCTAAATGGCAGGCTACTCATTACTGATAATCTGTTAAGAAAAGGATAACTGGTCAAGTCTTGCTCTTTTAATCTCCAGAGGTTTAACTGAGAACAAATTAATATAGTTGTCAATAACAATGGAATGGGGAAGGGGAGAACAACAGAGAATCAATTAAACATTTGTAGATGCAAAAGATGTAGAAATTATGAAGATGAGCAATCCTAAAGAATTTTATGCAACTCAAATGCATTCTTCAAATTAGGCAAATGAACCTAATAAAATCAGTATCCATTTAAAATGTGTGTAATCCACCACCCATCTCTCCAGGTACAGAACTCTCCAGCCACCTACCTACTAAGTTCTTAGTTAATCATGGAGGGTAAATATTTAACTCTCTATGGCATAGAAAACAAAGACCTTTAAATCAGAACAAAAAGGTATCTACACATAATATGACAAGAAGCTAAAGTGAATTACTCTTCTGTTCAAAGACAAAGGAATAAGTCAAGCTATGTTCTCTTAATTAAGTAATAGAAATCCACTCATTAAGACTAAAGGACTACATCACCATTAAATTCAAAGTTTCAGAAAAGGAAACCAGCTAATGTGTTAAAATATGCTTACTTCATAATTCCTTATATGAAAAGGAAGAGGAAAAAAGCAAGAACTTAAAAGGAAGAAAGAAGGGAAGGAATGGAGAAAAACAGAACTAATAAAAATAGTTTAATTTGCACTGAAACAAGGAAAATAAACTTATATTTGTAGGTATCATTATAAGAGATAATTTAAATTAGATTATAATGGCTCCCATGTTTATAATTGCTGTGACTTTATAATCCAAACTGAAGCTAACATTTTTCTTGTTTTAAAATACGTATGTGGTCATTACCGAGCATTTCTAACAATATAACCTACTTCTGTAATAAAGCACAAAGTGATGAATTATCTGCTTGCCTTTGTTTGTATTATCAATTCTGTGGCTATAAATGTCCCCATTATAAAGAGTATAGAGGTAAATATTATTTTACTTTGGCTAATTATCTCCAAACCCCAATAAGGAGATTTCAATTCAAATGCCTAGTGTTACATGATATATTTGTAGTACTGTCAACACAAGCATGAAATTATGTATGTACAGATATGATTTATAACAGTGCTCAAAATTTTCATTACAGTAGCCTATAAAATATTAGCTTACAATGACTGAAATGCAGGTTTCATCATTTTCTTCCTATAGCCACAGATCAATTATATGAGTGAGGCATCACATTGAAGAAAATAAAATGCAGTTAAGTAAAAATGGCATGGTTAATGCCCATTGGGAGCTTGTATTTAAAATGGAAACACAAGTTTACCCCTGAGAAAAGACAAGAGGAAATGAGCTTAAATTTACAGAAAGACAGGACAAATGTTTTTCTTCCTGCTTGTAGCCCCAACCCAGCCTACATAGGAGTTGCTAACAGTCAGATGAAATGGAGAAAAGAGTGAAAAAATAAAACAAATTCAACCTGACCATGATTTTAATCTAATGTAGAAAAGAATTACAAGGATGCTGCCTCTGTCTTCCACTTCTACTCTCATTTAGAACACATTTTATAGCTGAACCCCAATCAAGAGACATCCAAGAGATCCATTACAAAGCACTTTAACCCATAGTGTGTGAATTAATTGCTCATGACAGTTGGAAGGCTCTGCTGGAAGTGATGGCATTTGTTCCCTAGATATTGCAAAATTTAGACATTTATTTTTTTTGGAAAATCACTCCAGTGGTTTTGCAATCAACTCATTATTGGCTTTGGGATCCCATTTTCTTCTTTCATCTCTCCAAATGAAATCACCAAACCAAATCCAGTTGTTTCCAAGATATTTTTTCATGAAATACATGACACCAGACACAATAATTAGTCCAGAAAAAAAAAGTGTCTTGAAACCAATGTGGTGACATAAGCCCATCACAGGACACATTGGATCTCAGCACCAATTTTAACACGAGCTGTGAGAACTCCAGGAAGTTTTCTGATTTTTTTCTGTGAAATGGGGTGTTTTATTTGAGGATTGGGGAAACTATGCAAAGTATAAAGGTTTGCAGTCCTGGAGAATATTAAGACAGCAAAGGAAACCAGTACAGAATGTCAGAGCAAAGCTCTGGGATACAGGGACAGAGGAAAGAAGAGGAGACAGTTATAATGAATGATCAGAATGGAGAAGTCAGTGAACTGAAAGCAGGAAAGCTAAAGAAAAATCATGACTGTGCGTGAGACAGGTCAGTGAGTAAAACATCTACCATGTAAGCAGAGAACCTGAGTTCCATCCCCAGAACCTATGTGAAAAAACTTAGTATGGAAGAATCAGAGACATTTGGATCTCTAGGCTCCTTAGGTAGCCAGTCTAGCTGACTTGGCCTGTTCCAGAAAAGTATGAAGCCCTATTTGTAAAGAAAAGGAAAAATTGTCTGTTTCTGGAGCAACAGTACTCAAGGTTTTCCCTTGCACACCCCCCCACCACACATACACACCCACACCCCCACATACAAAAGAAAGGGAGAAAGGAAAATGAAAATCCATAACTAATCAAAGCAGAGAATTTGAAAGAGTAAAAAGCAAAATTATATTTGGTTGGAAGTGGACGCCAAATATCATAAAGCAAACATTCTTTCTATTTCATGTGAAAGACTTCTCCCCCCAACAGAAAAGCAAAATACAATGTATATTTTCTTTTTTTTCCATCTATGCTCAATACTGAATAGTTACCTAAATCATCTATGATGACAATTGAGTGAATACAGTCATTGTTCATAACCATAAATATGCATAAAACAATGTAGTTGGAAATTTCTTTGGGCTGTCAACTAGGTCCCAAATAAAGACACAAGACTTATTTTTAATTGTGAATGCTTGGCCTTAGCTTAGGCTTGCCCCACTAGCTTCTTTAGCTTAATTGAACCTGTTTCTCTTCATCTATGTTTTGCCTTCAGGCTTTTTACCTTTATTTCATTCTATATGTCCTGCTTTCCGGCTTCCTTCATGTTTGTCTGTATGGCCCCTGGCATCTTTTGGTACCTCTATAAAGATCAATCCACGTGAGTCTATTACATGGGTAACAGAATTTATTAAGCTATAAATTAAGGAAATACACTCACAATTACAGAACGGAGTAGACAGCAGAAGTCATCCTCTGATGTCTTTCCACCAGCTCCTTATCAAAGGTCAACCACAGCAAGCACTGCCTCCTTTGAGTGTATAGCCCAGGGTTATGGGTGGAGCAAATACCACTACATTTCCTTCTTCTTCTTTTTTTTTTTTCTAAATAAGAAGGTTCTAATCTTAATGCAAACTATATACAATAAGAATAATTATCAAGTATTGTCCAGGAAAGACAAAGGGTAATAACATAAACAAAATGGAACTATAACCAACAAGAATAATATCAAACAAGAGACACATACTAAAATCCAGAGAAGTCTGGTAAATGGCACATTACAGAGATCATTCCAAAAGGTGTCCTATCCTGAAGAACCTGAATATAGTACTTAATATGTTCTAGTTAGATACAAGAAAATGGATATATTAATGGTGCACAAGCTACAGAGAAGAGCTGTGTATGTGCAAATGATAAATGAGAAAGGTAGTACTTAAAAAGTTATATCGCTTCTTGGCCTTTTGGCTAAGATCAAGTGTAGTTAATATCTGTTTTTATCCATTTAATATCTCATACATCCTCTATCTGAAGACAATATATTAAATGGATTTTTAGAAGTCGGAGTTGGAACAGGAGCTTGCTCCATCCACTCCACGAATTGACCTGGTATTGCATTATCTCCAG
Source organism: Onychomys torridus (assembly GCF_903995425.1). NCBI lineage: Eukaryota > Metazoa > Chordata > Mammalia > Rodentia > Cricetidae > Onychomys > Onychomys torridus. The sequence goes on along the minus strand of NC_050459.1, from coordinate 2,785,763 downwards.
AAATGGTACATACAGCCCCCACCCCAGGGATTTGAAAAAACAAATGTTACACAGAGACCTGGGGCTCAGTGGACCCAGGAACGAGGGAAGAGAGACCTGTCTGCTATCCAAGCTTCGTACCTTGCCAATTCGCTAAGTTTATTCTCCAGTATGTCTGTGTTGGCCAGGCTGGAGGAGGTATAGTAGAGCCAGAAGAGCCCTTCCATCTCCCAAGAAGAATCAGAAATGTAAGGGAGAAAAGAAGAGCTTCTCAGTTCAAAGAAGAAAGAGGCAGGAAGAATGCTTGTGTGTTGAACACCCAGGATTCATAGTAGACAAGGTAATGTTTGCTTTGTTGCCAATGCCCTGCTGCCCCCACCCCCATTAACTTTTGCAAGTTAGATAATTTTTCCCCTTAATCATAAAACACTATAGATGAAAGAGGGTTAAGCTATGCGGTGGTGGCACACAACTTTAATCCCAGCCCTCGGGAGGCAGAGGCAGGTGGATCTCTGTGAGTTTAAGGAGGCCAGCCTGGTCTACAGTGCAAGATCCAGGACAGGTACCAAAACTATACAGACAAACACTGTCTTGAAAAAACAAAACAAAACAAAAAACGAAAGAAAGAAAGAAAGGAAGGAAGGAAGAAAGAAAGAAAGAAAGAAAGAGAGAGAAGGAAAGAAAGAAAGAGAAAAAGAGGGTTAAAGCTAATTTAATTTTTTTTATACATTAAAAACTTGTATTCCAGACGTAAAACAACCATCAAATATCTCATGGTAAAAATGAAAAAAAAAATAGGAAATCTCTATTTTGAGGGTCTACAAAAGAAGAAAAAGCTATCTATCAGTTAACTAATTATTAAGGTAAAATTAAATAATACCCTCATTTATTTAACTTTTGAATGATCTCTAATTTCCATTAATGAATGTGCAGTCTTCTAAATGTATTATTTTGAATGTGACTTCATTGTCTTTCATTATCTTCTCCTAATTCTCTATTTGCATGAAAAATTTTATCCATGTGGTTGAAGGATGTAGTTCAGGTGGCAGACTGCTTCTCTTTTGCAGGAAACGTTTGATCTACTCCAAACTGTCTAAACCCGAATGTCAAGGTCATTCTCAGCTACATAGGGAGCTAGGAGTCAGCCTGGGCTACATGAGACCCTGTCTCAAAAATAAACAAATACTTAAAATAAGCAAACAATGCTAATTTAAGTCTAGGTGTGAGCAAAAGACTAAATTTGTATTTGCTGCTATCTACTTTGAGGTGTTAGAGCCATAGAAAGAAGACTGAAAATAGCATAATGGTTTTATGTCTTTCTTGCTATAAATTTAGTCATTTTAGAAGCACATAAATTATTTGTTTTGTTAAGGGTTGTGTAGTTTGAGTTTTCCTGCCTGGCCCAGTCAGGACAAATCTCTCTTACCCGCCAGTCCCACAGTCGCTCAGACCCAACCAAGAAAGCACACAGAAACTTATATTGCTTATAAACTGTATGGCCGTGGCAGGCTGTTTGTTATCTACTTTTTCTATCTTAAATTAACCCATTTCTGTTAATCTATACTTTGCCACATGGCTTGTGGCTTACCAGTGTCTTTACATGTTGCTTCTCATGGCGGTGGCTGGCGGTCTCTCCCCCAGCCTTCTACTTCCCAGAATTCTCTTCTCTCTTGTCCCGCCTATACTTCCTGCCTGGCCACTGGCCATTCAAAACAAATTCTTTGGTCTCAACTTTTTTTGTATAAATAAAAATAAATAAATAAACATGTTATTAACTTGAGCCAAGTTTGCAAGTGTTTTATATCCATGCCTATCTTGTTCACCAGGAAGAAAAGTATCCTTTAAATCTGATGCCTATATAATCATACACTAATTAGTAAAATTTTTTTGTTATTTTTTGTTTTTAGAGCTGAGGATTGAACCCAGGGCCTTGCGCTTGCTAGGCAAGCACTCTACCACTGAGCTAAATCCCCAACCCCAACTAATTAGTAATTTTCATGCCTGGTTTACAGTATGTTGTGGCTATGTCAAACAAAAAGAGGGCACATGTTATATATTTCCAAGAGCTTTTAGGGAACATATAAGAAAATATTAAAAATTTCAAAACAAAAGAAACCTTATTTTAATAAGCCAATAGTTTTAAATGAGTGTCTTTGAGGCATTGCATTTTAACCTGTCCTAGGTAGCAGAGCTTTGCTGAGGCCTAGAATCTGGCCTAATGAGAGAATAACTATTTTTCTCCATAACTTATTCACCATGGAAACTTCCAAACAAAGAGGACCTGAATCAGGGGGAAAAATAAACTTTAAATGTGGGTATAAAAACACTTTTGTATTATACATCCTATTTTGTTTGTTGCTAACCTTCCTTCATGCTTTCTTCAGAGAAGAGATCAATGATAGAAACTGAGCAATTGTCTCTCTGTGTCACAGTGGTACACGGATATTCTGTGTTGTTTGAGAAGAGTCTCCTGTCTCCCTGTGATACATTCAGGGTCTAGCCTAGACCTTGATAGCCAGTAAGAACCCAACACATGGTTCTTTCTAAATAGATGCCACCACAAAGGGTTATATATTATAACCCAGGAATCTTGGAACTTAAAGGTAATGGACCAACCGGTAAATGTTTTAGGGCTGACAGACCATATGTTCTGTGTTGTAGCTACTCAACTCTGCCCTTATAGTGTGAAAGCAGCTTTAGACAATATGTAAATAAATGAATGTGGCTGCTTTCCAATAAAACTTTATTTACATAAGCAGGCTGCTTGCCAAATTTGGCCCATGGGTGATGGTTTGATGACCTCTTCTTAAAAGTACACATGTGGTGGTCAGATAGCCACACTCTGTGTTAAAGCAGAGTTCATAGTTGGGTTAAGATTGTATTCAGTGAATCTCAAGAGCTTGGCAGGGTTGAAATCAAAAGGGTTGAGGCAATAAATCTATCTAGATCCCTGAAAATTATGTTCCATCAGAAATTCCTCTGATATTTGATAGTCTAGCTCTTATTCCTAACTGCTACACTCTCCTGACAAAGTTCAGAGGCTATCAATAGAAATCCCTAGGCAGAGAGTCATCCCAAAAACATTCCTTGGGTAATCTGGATATCTTGCATTCCAGTAGATAAAGTTAAAGTACAAGAAATTGGAGAATGGTACCAATACACTCAAAATATCAGACATGATACCTATAATACCTTGCAGTTCTCCAGGAAAAGAGAAAAAGAAAAGAGAAGACAGTGATGGAAAATGAATTACACTTTGTAACTGATTACTAGTTGTGAGCCATGGTGACTGGTGTTTTTGTGTGTGTTTTTATTTTTGTTTTGTTTATTTATTCTTTTATGTGTATGCATATTTTGCCTACACACAATGTGGATGTCCTGTACCCATGGAGGTCAGAAGTTCAGATCCTCTGGATCTGGATTTATAGTTGTGAGCCTTTATGTTGGTGCTTTGAGCTGAACCAAACTAGGTCCTCTGCAAAAGTAACAGGTACTCTTAACCTATCACTCTTCTCCAAAGCCTCCATGGTAACTGCTTATTATGTGGTTCCTCGTTTCTATTTCAGAAGACTAATACTCAATGGTTTTTAGTAACAAGTTATCCAGATAAATAGATGTAAGCTTCATATGCAGGTTCTCAATATCCTGTCAGCCATACCTTACCACTATTCTCTAGACAAAGAGCATATCTTCCCAGGGGCCTCCCATGGTAGATGACTGTTTAGGCTGAAACCAGATAATGTCTACAAAGTTTGCTACACCCAAAGTGTTGAAGTTTAGGGTTGTAGCAAAATGATGAGAAATTAGTTGTAAGTTATATAAAACTTTTAGAGATAGGGTAGAAGAAACCAAAATATTAGAACCCTAAAGCAGAGAAGTGATTCACTTGTTCGAGGACTACTAAGCAGACCCCATGAAGGATACAGAGATGCTTGTGTGGCCTGGAGCCCAGTGACCCACAATGTGACATTCACCCTGTCAGATCTCATGTGGTCTTGACCACTAAGGTAGGAAGAATAGATTAAGTTTTAAGGTCACAGGTAATTCATTGGAGGGTTTGGGGATGGAGAGTAATATAATATTAATAATTTATTTGAATTTTCATTCAGATGAACTGGATTATAAGACACTATCGTAGAAGAGTGAGGAAGCATTGATGGTTAGTTCTCAGCACCTCAACATTATTTTGGATGAGTCCATCATGATGTTTGTGGATAAGGTAAATATTAAATCAGTAGACTAAATGAAGCTTGTGCTATTCATTGGAATGGGTGGGGCATCTGCAATAATTGTCAAGTTTAAAGAGAATAAAAGGCAAAAAAGAGCAAATTCCCTCTCTCTACCTATTTCTAAGATTGTGGCATTGAAATTTTCCTGCCTTTGGACAGACATGCCTTGGAAAGCAAGCCATCATTTCTCTTGGTTCTTACAGCTTTTGACTCAAACTGGAACTCTACCATGAGTTCTCCTAAGTCTCTAACTTGCCAACCACAGCTATTAACATATTTGCCTCCATAGCTGCACATGTCAATTTCTAACAATAAATATACATTTATACATAATCTTAGGAAACATAAATATAGAAGAATGAACATATAGACACAAGTATCTCAGTGCCTTTATTGCTTTGGAAAATGTCCACTAGCACAGCATATAAATGACAGTTATTGAAGTTCTTAAGTATATAATTATTTGGATTGAAGATCTAATAACAATCATATGTTTGAAAACTAGAGGTGGCTGGGCATTGGTGGTGCACGCCTTTAATCCCAGCACTCGGGAGGCAGAGGCAGGTGGATCTCTGTGAGTTCGAGGCCAGCCTGGTCTACAAAGTGAGTTCCAGGAAAGGCGCAAAGCTACACAGAGAAACCCTGTCTCAAAAAACTAAAAAAAGAAAAAAAAACTAGAGGTGAGAGTGAGAAAAATTATTAAGAGTATCACAATTTACTTTGGTGGCATTACTCAAAATAAAACTTAATGTAAAATGAAGAAGTTCAAATCCAAGATCACTACAGGGGGCCAAATAGATAGCACAAGCCAGAATTTTGCTGTTAAATTAAGATTTCATGAAAAGAATAAAGATATATTGATGATAGATATATAGATGACAAATAGAAGATACATAGATAATATATAGAAAATAGATATATAATAGATATATGATGATAGATAGATGATATATAGATAGATGATAGATAGATAGATAGATAGATAGATAGATAGATAGATAGATGATAGATAGATGTTAGGTGATAGATATATATAATAGTAGACAAAAGACATACAATAGATATAGAAAGAGATAGATGATAGATAGTTAGATACATATATATGTAAAATGTTAGAAGATAGGCAGGTGATAGAGCAAATTAATTAGATAGAAATATTGGTTAGATAGATAAATAACAGACAGTGTTTGGAAATCAGTAACATAATGACCTTTGAATATTCAGTAGAGAATATTTGTAAAAGGGAAGACTCAGGGATGAGACCTCAGCATAGAAACTCAAACATGGAAAGTGTCAAAGATGGAGCTACCATCCTAAAGATGCTCATTATTCTTATTTAATCCATATTTTCCAATATGCATATAGAAGAAAATATATAAAATTTGTTGAGGACCATATTTCAAACATTAACAGGAAAACATGGAAACTATTCAATATATATCACAAAGGAAAAATGTCCATTTTGAAAGAAATATTCATTATAGCATTCATATTTGGATGTGAATTTGAAGACACCAATACTTAAATAGAGCAATTGATGAGGCTACTGCATCAGTTCAGGCAAGGACAGTACATTCCACAGCATAATGCTCTCCTGGGTATACCCTGTCTCTGGTCCCCATTATCCTGTGTTTAGATCTGTTTCTCCATATGCTCTTCTAACGAGTCTCTGTCCCCTGGAGAGTCATCGTTGGCATTCTCCTAGTTCTTATCACTCTCAGTATGGGAAGTAGACAGGCTCCAAAGTGACAACAGCCACAGGTATGCAGAGGAAAGCCAAAATCTATGTTCAGCCTAGATTTTCCCCTCAGTTCCAGGCTCATTTTTAAGATTGTCTATTCCATAACAGCTGTTGCATTTCAGATGGAGTCTATCCAGAATCAGTTCCCTTGTTTTCTACCCACAGCCTACTCACTCCATCCCTAACATTCTCTCCATTTGCCAATGACATCTCCTACTACCCAGGCATCCACACTAGAAGTATGAGAACTGTCATTCAGTTTTCAGTTTCCCTTGCTTCCCACATACAGTTTGAAATGAAGTTTCCCAATCGAACCTTATTTCTCAAGTTTATCTTTTCTTCTCCATTACCATGGCTGCTACACTTTTCATCACCTTTTGCCTAGATCATTTTAAGTTCTGTAACAGCTCATAGAGTGAAACTTCCAAAAAATAATTTCATCTAAGTTTCTCACTCATGTTCAACCTGTTTGTGCCGTCTTTGTTTTTTTCTATCAGTACAGTACTTTTCAAATATATTTTTATGGATATCAATATTGGGTTTCCAGATTTCTTCATGCAAGAAAGTACTGTGCATTTCCAATGATCATCTAAAGCATATGCATAAACACATTATTCAAGGTGAGCTTTATATAGTACTGAACCAAGATTTCAACATCTTCATTGATATTCTTGTTCACAGTGTCATTAAAACCTAGTGACACTAAGTTCATTAATATGGTTGAGATAAAAGCAAACATAGAGGACCTTAATATCTTAAGCTCAAATGTCATCTCAGCATGATTTATAAACAAATGAAAGTTTCTCTCTGGTTAAACAGAGAGGTGTGGCATGGTACATGTCACTTTTAGTGCAGAAATGTCCTAGTCAGAAGAATATGTTCTGGATAATACTGTTCATTTTAAAAACAATGTTTTACTCAAAAAGCAAAGTAGCACATACCCATCTCTGAATTTTAATATTTCAATGACTCTGTTTTTAATTTGTAAGTTTGATTTGGTTGTGTTATTTATTTATAATTAGCTAAATATATATGGAGTTTGCACAATGTTTTATATGTAACATGTGTAAAATATAATAAAATTAATTCAAATCAATGATGTAAGACATAGGAGCTATTTTCTCTTAAAAAGGCATCCATATTCCTCAAGGCAAAGTACCTCAGCATGGCATAACATCAAGTTGATTTGTAATCCAGCTTCCCCTATCTCTCCTAACTCAGTCACCTCAAACAGCCTTTTCTAAATTGTCCTTGATCTCTGTACCTTGGCTTTGTATATTAGGTACCACCTGTATCCACAATCTTATCTTAACTCTTATCTCCTACGATCAATTAAGTTTGAAACCCTTTGAATATATGAACTGTTTCCTACTTCTTTCCCGCTCTTTGCACTTTCAACATAAATCAATTAAGTAAAGTCATGTGCTTTTTTCAGTATTTCCCAAGAATAGTATGCCTTTTTAAGATACTACAAATGAGAGAATTGAGGCCCAGAGACTTGCCCAAAGCTATATAGCTAGAAAGTTGTAGAACAGCGGTTCCCAAACTGTGGGTTACAACCCCTTTCGGGGTGTGTGTCTCATATCAAATATCCTACATATCAGATATTTATATGATGACTCATAACTAGCAAAATTATAGCTATGAAGTAGCAACAAAATAATTTTCTGGTTGGGGGTCACCACAACATGAGGAACTACATTGATGGGTTGTTGTAGTTGGAGTTTTTCTGCCTGGCCCAGTCAGGACAAATCTCTCTTACCCGCCAGTCCCACAGTCGCTCAGACCCAACCAAGAAAGCACACAAAAACTTATATTGCTTACAAACTGTATGGCCGTGGCAGGCTGCTTGTTATCTACCTTTTCTATCTTAAATAAACCCATTTCTGTTAGTCTATACTTTGCCACATGGCTTGTGGCTTACCAGTGTCTTTACATGTTGCTTCTCATGGCAGCGGTTGGCAGTGTCTCTCCCCTAGCCTTCCACTTCCCAGAATTCTCTTCTCTCTTGTCCCGCCTATACTTCCTGCCTGGCCACTGGCCAATCAGAACTTTATTTACACAGAGCGATATCCACAGCAGGTTGTAGCATTGGGAAGGTTGAGAGCCACTGTTGTAGAGGCATGACTTGAGCCTTGAAATTTTGTATTAAATGCTTGGTTTGAGTAGAGTATGTTTGATGTCTGACTACTTTTGGCTGTTGATTATTTTTTTTCTGTTTGTTGTGCTTTTGTGTTTTCTTTTAATGAGATTATAAACAGCTCAACTTATGGGTACATTGCTAGCCATTCAAGAAGAACTGTCATACAGGTAGATTAATAGAAAGATGAATGCAAGTATGTATGAATGGATGACAGATGACTAAATTAATGTATGGAGGGATATTGTCACTTCAGGAATATAATACATTTTATATCAAAGACAACTGAGAAATCAATATCCTTCTTAATAATTCTCAGAATTTCCTTAGAACCCCAAACACATTATAGCATCCTTATTGTAACCAGGAAAGTATAATAGATTATGGTCCATATTCCACCTTAGAGGTATTTCAAGACTCATCAATACAATCAATATAACCAAAAGGCTAAAATATTTTAATCTACATGTCTAGGTCTCCATTGTTTAAGAAACAAAACAGAAAATAACTGGTGATTTATTTAAAACCTAGAAAATGTATCATTCATATTTATATTATCTTCTGATAAAAATTAGTATAACCCATTTTTATTTATACTTATTTATTTACTTACATAGTTTGTGGTCCTGGAGATCATTCAGCCCAGAGTCTCAAGTGTGCTCATGAGCCTTCTCCTACTAAGTTAACTTGGCTAACCCTCTTGCCCCTTTTGAGACAAAATCTCATTATGCTGTTCAGGCTATTCACAAACTCACAGTCCTTTCACCTCAGTCTTTCAAATGCTTGGGATACTAGTATGCATCAACATGTCTGACCTACATTTTTCTATTGGTGCTTCCCCAGGTTAAATCCTATAGGGGAACAATTAGCTGTATATTTGATATACTGCTCAGAACAAAATACATGAAAGCTGGTGTGTTAAAAGCCACAATATAGGCCAGGTGGTGGCGACGCACGCCTTTAATCCCAGCACTCAGGAGGCAGAAGCAGGTGGATCTCTGTGAGTTCGAGGCCAGCCTGGTCTACAGAGAGAGAGATCCAGGGAAGGCACAAAGCTACACAAAGAAACCCTATCTTGAAAAACCAAAAAAAAAAAAAAAAAAAAAAAAGCCATAATATAAGAAAACAAGCTAGTTCAACAATAGTAAGGAATTCTATAGGGCTAATTGGAATTCCCTCTTCTGGCTCAAAAACATACATAGAAGACTAATTTTAAATACAGACCAAATGAATATTAATTGTTTATCTAATTTGTATCTTACAACTATTAAAGAATTTATTAAAATTTTATGGTTTTGATTTTGCATTTGTATCTGGTATTTGATAGATTTTTTTGCCTTGGGTCATAGGATTACACACAAAAATATAACTCTTCATAAGGTTACAATATGCCTCTCCATTTTACTCTATGCATAATGGCAACTATATATATTATGTGTGATGTATAATATATTGCAATAGAAAAGACACATATCATTTTATAATTTCCATTATTTAATATAAAGCCCTTTCTTAATATCTTATTTCGAGAATTTATAATATAGAAAACAAATGAAAGCAGGAGAGAAGAAAGGATGATAATTTCTCTAAGGAAAAAGAGTCATATAATATAAAGCAATCCTAGTTAGTTACTGTAAGTTTTCTTATGGTTTGTAAATTGGCATAGTGGAATTTTAATGTACATTTACTTTTGAATGAAAACTATAATTAATTTTCTGACAGCTGATGGTCCCAATAAATCTATTGGTTCAGGTAAATTGAAGGAGTGAGCTCTCTAGCTTCTTAAGGAAGGAAAACAAGCAGTTAACTGAAAAATGAGAAATGAAATCAGAATGTCTACAATGGAATCATAGGAGGATTACATAATTTGTAATTGATAAGGTTAGTGCTAACTGTAAATTTGACAGAATCTAGAATAGTCTGAAAGATGGGCCTCTGGGCATGCCTGTGAGGATTATCTTTTGTTAATTGAAGTGGGAAGACCCATCCACTGAGGTGGCTCCATTCCCTGAGTGGGATCCTGAATGTATAAAACAGAGAAAGTGAACATCTCTGCATTCATTTCTCTCTGCTCGATCCTGAATATGATATAACCAGCTGCTTTAAGCTCCTGCTGCACTAACTTTCCCACCATGATGGACTGTACACCTGAACCATGAGCCAGAACCAATTCTTTCTCCATTAAGTGGCTTTTGTCATTGTGTTTTATCATAGCAACAAGTAGAGAAATTTTTAGATTTTCACATAAGAACCTCCTGATTTCCATATAAGAACAATGACCATCAGACTCTACTGTGAATAATTCTCATTAAATGGTACATATGATACTATTGAGTTAAAGATGCTACTATCACAAGCACTTCACACTATTTTTAAGAGAACTCGAAGAGATGACATCAGAATCCTTTTCTAGAGCCCAACTAAAAATTTTTATAAAATTGTTTTTCTAGGAAATCCGGAGATATCCACTCAGAATTATTGGGAAAAATTCCAAAACAAAAAAGGAAGAAAGGCAAATAAAAGTTTCAACATTAAATATCAGGAAAAATATTTAATTATTATCTATTTGAGGTAAGATAGTTTTAACAAATGACCCACAAATATTTATTGGTCTACATATATTATTCAACTTACTAGAGAAACAAAAATCAAGGAATTATTTATGTCTTAAACCCATTCAGCCAAAACCTTGAGTCTCCTCTGCCCTGATTTGAGATATTCATGCATACACTTCTTTCTCAGAATATCCTCTCTGTCATTTACTAGCCAATCTGTTCTAAGTCTTTCACCATGGGACCTCTGGCACTGAGAGTTTATCCACTTCCCAGAGTGTTGAAAATTATTTTGTGTCTCTATAAATTTTCAGATGAAGCCCAAGTCTCCATTGCCCCTCAATTTGCATGATGAGCTTCTTTTCTGTTTTTATGACATTGTCAGCTTCCCTCCCTTGGATTAAATATAAATAACCTGACTGAAAGATGCAGTTAAGAGCTTACCATACATCTCTCTGCATAGGCCATATATTTATCTCTTCTTTTTCCTGAGAAATATCTCAATTTTCAAGTCTAGAAAAGACCACACCGAGACTGAGTCCCAAAGTTTATCATGGATTAACTTCACAAAGGATATTTCTGCTTTTATGTAAATAAATATTTGTATACTTAAGGCCACTTAATTCTGCCTTGGTTAAGAAGGAATCCTGTGGGTTTTGAAACAATAATTTTAGAAGTAGGTGGCCTTCCTAACTAAAGACCTTTTGAAGATGGATTTTCTGTCTTACCTGTCTTTGTAGTTCCACTTACTAAAAGATTCTTGGCATATAAGAGGCACAAGACAAATACTAATTAATTGTAACTTAGACTCATTTGCACCTGTTCCCTTAACTAAGTCATATTTTAATGAGGGAAATATTGTATAGGTTTCAAGTGCAAATCAAGATAATTGGTGTTTCTGACAACATGGTCTTTCCTCTCAAATCTGATTATATACATTTGTCTCTGTTGAAGTGGGTTGTTACTCCAATAGCATAGGGTAAGTTTGGTATGTAGGTAATGTCCAGAGTAAAAATAGAGTTTCTCCTTTAAGAAGGAGTATAACATATTGCTATATACTTACTCCTTCTTCATCTGTCACTAGGATTTTGTTTGGTTTTTGTTCTTTTTTTTTTCATACTGAGGATTGAATCTGGTACAAATGGGTCTTGTACATGTGGTTGAATAATGAATAAAGATGTTTGACTTCAAGCCTGATGACTTGACTTCAACCTCCATGATTCATATGCTAGAGAAGAAAACCAATTTCTAAAAATTGTCTCCTGATCTTCATACATGTGCCATGGTACATGCATGCTCCTCAGTACACACACACACAAACACACACACACACACACACACACACACACACACACACACACACAAATAAATATATGCAGTAAAATATTTAATGTTTATTGAACATGAAGTAGATGTTAGCATATTAAACAGAGAGCTGTCTTCCTATCTCTTGTTCATGTTCATTAATTCATTTCAGGGTGTTTTTCATTCAAGCCAACTTCAAGAAGCTAAAATGGAAAAGAACTGAACTTCAACAAGGTTCTTGAGAAAGAGTGTGGAAGTGTTTGAATAAATGTTGAGCGTCAGCGGAAGTATAATTGCTCCTTTCTGTGGCCACAGTAATTAGTTGGCATGACAGGCAATGCCAATATGTTGAAGAATAAATAAAAAGAGAAATGATAGATGACAAAGACAAAGATGTAGAAACCTGACCTCAAGAAGATATTTTAAGGCTGCCATCTTGTTTGCAATTTTGACCTAAAAAAAATTGTTTACTTATATATTTTTTTAATGAACTGTGTAGACAAGAATGAGTTGGCTATGAGAAAGCTTCCACTAAGAACAGTCTCAGACTCCATAATACTATATGATCTTAAACCCTGGAAAAGCCGTGTTAAATAATGAAGACCAAAAGAGACTAACAGAAAACCTCCTTCTCTTCCCAAGAATAAAACCTTGTTCTTCAGTCCAGAGTGAATGTTTCCTCTGAATTACTTTCTGGGCTTTATAAGGTGTTGACAGAACTTCAACTCTCACATTGTAAATTTGCCACCCTAATAATCCCCGTTTAATTATTGTTTATTATACATGGATTTTTTGGCATTCCAGTGTTGTGCTTTTCATTTCTCTACAAGTAAAGTTTGTCTTCTAGAGCTTTGCCCTAGCTGCCAACAATACGTTCTCAAGCATGTATGGACCCAGAGACTGCAGGAGACTGTACCTGGAATGCTTATGGCAGCATCTTGGTTAAGGTATAAATGCATAAAAGCAAACAGACTGAGTCTTCATAGCTTAAATATATATTCGTGTGTTAGTACCATAGCCATTCTCAGCAGCTACCCTCCCCTTAAAAGACTAATTAGAAATAGCAGGAATAAAAATAAATTTCCCCGTCTAGATGATCTCATTCAGTACCCACTACTGTTCACGCAAGAAAAGACATGAGCCAATCTATTTGTACCTCTGGGTAGGAAATATTTTAGAGGTCATCTCTAAATTGAGCTGATTTTATAAAGAATCATTCCATATAATAACATTGACTTTAATAGAATGTCATAGGCTAAACATCAGCATAACACAATATGCAAAAACTAGAGAGAAAAATAAAACAAATTAAGATTATTTTTCTGCCAAAGATTATTTTTCTGCCAAGATCAAATGCACCAAATACTGTGAAATAAATATTTGTGATAAGCAGTGTTCACAGTAAGACAGTGGGGCTATTCATTATCACCCAAAAAGGACATTACCAATGATAGAAGAAGCTGTGATTTTAAAACTTTGGGTAATTAATTTCAATCAGTTGGACTCAAGGTCAGGTGTGTAATGCCAGCCATTAGTTTTCCTTTGCTACCTTTGGCAGGCTTTTCTCATAGCTCATCCATAAATAATTAAAACCAAAGTATCTGCTGCATCAGCTTAACTACTGTAGGGGAACAGAGAGGCCAAGATTTTATTTCACTTGGAACTTCTAACAGAAAGGAAAACAACCTTTTCTGTGTGCTATGAAGTGAGCCCTACTTCCTGCACAAACAACACAAACATTTCTTTTTAAGTGTTCAATATGTTCATTTCCATCTGGACCCTGTGAATTGCTGGAGCAAATTGAGAAAAATTATGAGAGCAAAAGCCACACGCACATGTGGCCAATATGAAATAATTTAGCTCTGAGGTAACTTCCAACTAACATCAGTGAGTCACAGACTAAGGTAACGCTTGGTGGGCCACATGATGAAATGTCAATTTGAAATCCAGCAATATGAACCAAGTGCACAATGCATGAGGAAGCGTCTCAGAGAAGCTCTGGGACTCCCCAACGTCAGGATGCTGGTGAGCAGTGGGTGTCTGGGGATCCCATAACACAGGCCTGAGAATGGATGAGGTGAAGGTGGTTCATGAATAAGTTCAGTGGACAACACTTTAATTTCTTGAGAGGAAATGATTTTTGTTTTTCGTCATTCTTACAAATGTATCATTTAATTTACAACAGATGAACCCCCAAAACATATAAACATTTAAGTGAAGAAAGAGATCCAGTTTCAACTCAAACCAAAGTATCTCATTTAATAAGTTTCCTTTTTGATTTTTTGGTTCAGTGTAAGTTTTCGTGTTTGAGTATGAGGAACTCTAGATAATGACCATAGGGCAGAATAAAAGTACATGCCTAGTCTACACTTAAACAAAAGTGAAATGTGTGACCCTTTATGATTTAAAACAGAGGTGCAATTAAAACCCAAGGTTTAAGTCACAATTTTGAGTTAATACATGTGAATTTGGCCAAATGCACAGTGTATTTCAAATCATGATTTATTGTATCTTAAATTATATGAAGACCACTGAATCAGTTCAATGAAATAAATGGGCAAAGTAAAAAGAGCTATGTCATCCATGACCTTTCATGCTGTTATTGTAACCATGGTTTGAGGATAGCCTCCACTTTACTAACAGATGTGATACTCTGAAATTTCAAGGATATAGTGTGGTGATATTTTATTTGTGCTCTAATAAATAAAGTTTTCCTGGAGATAAGAAGAAAAAGCCATTATATTAAACACAAGTCAGACAGTGGTAGCACACCCCTTTAATCCTATCACTTGGCAAGCAAAGATCTGTCTGGATCTTTGTGAGTTCAAGGCCACACTGGGAAATAGAGCTAGGCATGGTGAAACATGCCTTAAATCCCAGCACTATCCTAGAGGTCTAGAGGACTGTACAGACAGACAGGAAGTAACAGAGCTAGGCAGGAAGAGGAAATGATGTAGCTGGACTGAGAGAGCAAATGAGAGAACAAAACAGAAAGGTGTATAGATGTAGGTAGACAGGAAGTAGTTTGCCTTTGGGAGCTGTGGAGTGGGTAAAGTGAAGTTAGCTGTGGCTTTTCCTATTTCCCTGATCTCTCTGGTTTTCACCCCATATCTGGCTCCATTTTTTAAAATTTAATAAGACCATTTAGAAATTCATCTACAATATAGTCTTAGATACTCATATTGGCAATGTCATCATTCCCAGATATACTTATTCGTGTGGCTTTAGTGATCTTCCTTCTCTTTGTAAACAACTTATTAGGGGTGCACAGAATAATTGAAATAGCTTCATAGTCATTTTTACTAATATCATCATTATTGTCACTACAGTCTACCAGCTTCACTACTAAAGTAATACTTTAATATTAAATTAAGAGGCAGTAGTCATAGTAAAATAGGAGTAGATATATTTATATGAGTGCATATATGATTATATATGCATGTATGTGTATATGATTGTGCTGAAAACATAATCTTAGGGTTTTAACCTCTTTGGTTCTAAAGAGTGTACCTCAAACTGTGAACACCAGTAAAGATAATCATCAAAGGTTATAGTATGCCATGTCAACACAGAACTGGAGAGTTTTCATGCACCACTGATGAAATATTTCAAAGCAGAAATCAAAGATAGGAATGAAATGAACACTGAAAATCATAAAAATAAATAAATAAAATATTGTTCAAAGAAACTGAGAAGGACACAAATGAAGTTAAAGGTAACAGTGTCTATCAGGCATTTGGCTTGGTTAATAGCTCTCAAAGACATAGTTTTTTTATTTTTTCTTTGGAAAGTTTTAAGAATGTAGCATTACTTACTTTAAATTCAGCTGTATAATTTAAGTTTGCTTTAGCTCATTTTTTAAGACAGAACTTGAAGTGAATAATCAAGAGAATTGGTAGGGAAGTTGGGGAGAGGGAAGGCAAGGCTTATTGCCTGAAGGGCTGCCTTCTATTCCAGGGCAGGGAGCAGTTCCTTTCTGGAGTGAATCATCCACAGCCCTGAGAGGCTGTGCGTTATATGGCTTCCATCAAGAAGGTCCCTAGTGGAGGCAGATTTATAATGAAAGAGAATTATGCATTTTTACATGTTCCACTTTTAAAGTCTGATGAAAATTTTTTCTGTCACAAAGAATTTGTTATTGTACCTAGTTGTTCACACAGCCCTCCACATTTTCAATCTGAGTCTTCCCGCTTTCTTTCTCGTCATGTTTACATTGTTCTTTTATGTGAATTGTGGTTCATTAGCATCCTGCACTCAAGGACATTTCTAGGGTTTGAATGAGAATACCCCACTCCAACCATAGGCTTATCTATTTGAATGCTTCCTCCCCAATGTTGGTGAAACCATTGGGAAGGATTAGGGATATGTGGCCTTTTGGGGGGAGGCTTGTCCACAAAGTGTGGTCTTTGAGGTTTCAAAAGCCCACTCCAAACTCAGAATTTCCTTTGCCTCACCCTACTTTCTCTCTGCCTCTCTATTGTTCTCTCAATATGTAAATTCTCAGCTACTGTTCCAAAACCATGCCTGCCTGCATACTGCCATGCTTTCCATCATGATGATCATGGACTCTAACCCCCTAGAAACATAAGCCCCACCCCATCCCCAATTAAACACCTTTTATAAGTTGCCTTGGTCATAGTGTCTTGTCACAGCAATTTAAAGGTAACTCAGACAGAGAGCAATGAGAAGAAATTCACTCAGGCTGGTTCTTGGTTCATTAGAACTCATGAACTTAGATGTCACAGAGGTGCAGCACACTAATTGATAATTAGCATCTACAAATGCTATGGTTATTGGCAGTGGGAAAGGGTACATGTTATTCCCTTGAATATCTACATGAAGATCTACCTGATAAGATATACCTTCTCCTGGGCCTCATTTTTGCCACTTTCTAGGTCTTGCCCTCAGGGACCTCAGATGTGTCCTCTCAAAAATAGCCAGCTGATTATATACTTCCATTTTTGGATTGTTTGAAACATAGGATACTAATCTGTGACTATCAGAGGTTACTCTGTTTTGATACTTACATGTAAGGTACATGATGGGGCTCTTCATTTTATTAATATTTTAAGAACTCCTGGAAAGTATCTCACAAACATATGAAGTGAGTACTCTAAGCAGTTTACTTAGTTAATTTTAACCACAGAGCTATGTATTTACAAACTACAAAATAACATTCATGTTGCTACATTTCCTTTTTCCAAACTAGGCACTAGGGACATTATAATGCTGTCAAAAGCTCACCTTCAGAACCATGTGGCTACTCATTATCACCAGAACTTTGTGTTGTTAGAGCTATAGGTTAAAAAGCTCACCTGGAAGCCTGCCCTACCATTCTCAACTGCGGACTTCTCATATCTGGACTTCTAATCCAAATCATTGAATTATCAGTCACTTCACAGTTTAGAAACCACATAAAACCTGCATCCTTCCTGCTAGAATTTCTTCTAATGTATGAACTCTAGAAATGACAGATAACTCACCCAGAAAGTCCTCTCTGTGAAGGGCATGGACCATTCTTCCTTACAATGCAAAGGAAAAGTACTCGCTGCCTATTTTGTTTTTGTTTCAGTTTTTTAAAAGAAGAAAACACACAGTGAATTTCAAACACTGAGTAAACCCTTAGTACTCTGAAAGTCAGACACAAATGCCTCTCTTACTTGAAGTTTATATTTATGGAGATAGATGACAAGAATAGATGATGTCAACACCTTCCAAATACACTCAAATAAAAATATTATTAAAACATGTAGAACATGAGTACATAAGGAGGAGCAGAAGCATATATCCTGGGAAGGATTCAATCCTAGGAAAGTTGTGGGACACAAAGAGAAGATCAAGTTTAAACATCCTGAAGAAGATTAGGTTGTGGGAGAAAAAAAAAAGATATTTGACAGCATTTCACTAGGGGAGGGATGAGCCAAGAAATCCTTTGTTGGGTTGTCAGGACTATTGTAACAAACTTATATAGGATGGATACTATAAAACAGAAATTTAAGTGTTAGAGATATAGCTCAAAGGGAAATGCTTTCCTGGCATAAGGAAGGCTTTGTGTTCTAATGCACCCTGCAGGTAGACATAATGCTGGCTACATCTTGATCAGAAGGCAACAAGAAGTGGGCTAAGACCCTGGGAGGTATCCTGAGCATAGGAAACCTTAAAGCTCTCTCCCACTTTCTCCAACAAGGCCATACACACTTGAACAAAGCCGCACCTCTAATAGTGCCACTCCCTATGAGATTTTATTCCAGCCAATTACATTCACACTACCACACTCAGTATATGCCTCATTTTTACATCTGTGGTCTCCAGAGCCACTGATGCTCCTGGCTTTATAGTTGCATCACTCTATCTTCTACCTGCATTTGAACAAATCATTCTTCATGTCTTTCCTATAGGTGTCTGTCTCTTCTTCTGTGGCAACACTAATTGTGATGGATTTATGGCATGCCAATGAGGTCCAACCTCATGGTGATATATAGGTGAAAATTAATGTGTGAAACACCATCCAATCCAGCACAATGGACAAGTGTCAGGTTATACAGAGCCTGGATGTTGTGATATTTTTTCCTAAATGCAATATTAAATGGTTATGATTTTAGCAAAGACAGGGTCTA
The DNA here is from genome assembly GCF_903995425.1 of Onychomys torridus. Lineage (NCBI taxonomy): Eukaryota > Metazoa > Chordata > Mammalia > Rodentia > Cricetidae > Onychomys > Onychomys torridus. The sequence goes on along the minus strand of NC_050459.1, from coordinate 2,767,200 downwards.
ACTGTATTTTTGTGAGATCATTTGGACTAGTACATAAAGTATGCATTACAGGAAGAAAAGAAAGAGAATACAAAAACCAGCTACCTTACTATTGCTTGGTTCAAGGTGAAAGGTGATAGTACTCAAGTCAGTGTACTGGCATGTACAACTAAGGGGTATGGGTGTGTGGGAACTTATCTGAAAGATGTAAATAATATGTGTTGCTGATGGGTTTGGTGTAGGAAGGAAAGGGAGGCAACCTATAATAATGATTGAGTAACTGGGTAGAGAATGGTACCATGTTCTGCAATAAGGAACATTGCCAGCCATGGTAGAGGCAAATAGGAATCAGAAATCCAAGATTGGAAATACTGTATTTGAACTATACATTACAATTCCAAGTCGAGATAACAGAAGATATCTGGAGCCCAAGGAGAGGTCAGGACTTAAAAGATAAATTAGACTTACAACATGTTGATGGTAATTAAATCCTTGCTGGATGAGGTCATCAGAGTTTCAGGGTGGAGAGAGAAAATAGAGCCAAGAATGTATGCTAGAATACACTAATGTTTTGAGAGAAAAAGGGAGATCTAATAAGAGAAACAGAGATACACTAACTAGAGAGGTAGGAGAAAATGGAGAAAGACATGGTGTCCCTAAATCTACTGTGTGCATAATGGAGAAGTCAGATGCAATGAATTGCATTATTCGTTCAAATTATTCACTACCTTTTACTCCCATGCAGTACACCAGAATGACATGTTGCTATAGGTGGCCAGTGATTGGGGCCATGGATGTGATCAGAAGTGATGAGCTGTACACCAAAATAGAAGCTTAAAGAGTTGGAGTGCAGACTCTTTCTACTCCTTTAGCATTAGGAACTGGGTATCCCAAGTAGGACACGATTCTTCAGCAAAACTCCACAGGGAGAGATGTAGATACAGTTTTGAATGTGATGCTCAACTGTGGTTGTTATGAGCCATTATGATTTGAGATTTTCATTGACCATAGCCCAGCCTAGAGAGAGCTAATGAAACCAGACTCATGTGGCATGGAGTTACCATAAGATATTGATTATGGAGCTGAGCTCATGGTGCCCAGGAAAGAATAGGACCCTTCATATCACTTTTATCTAAGACCAGACCCTAAATCTACCACTTACTAGTTATATAATTTTAATAAGTCAATGGAAATTTCTGAGCTTCTGTCTTCCCATTTAGACAAAACTCTGTCCATCTTACAGTATCTTAAGGAATGAATATGACAGTATTTTCTGTTTGCACTACAGATTCACCTTCCTGTCTATAAATTTCTGTCAGTATGTTCCATAAATATGAAGATTTTTCTCTTTCCTCTGTTGTTTCTCAATTTGGGATTAGAGAAAAGGACATTCTTCGGTTGCTCTACTCTTATCTATTTCATTAGAAAGCAGTGGGGCATAGGTAAAGTATCTTCAGAATCCATACCTGAGGATATTCATCATGCCATTGTGCTGGTTCTTGGAGACAACAGATAACCTAGAGAGAGAGGCCACATTTTCTCAGAATCAGACTTCATTTAAACATGGAATACATTCAGAAAGTAAGTCAGAACTTGTTAATGGGGGTAGGCAACTAGGGTCCTGAAGACAGCAGAGTGAATCCTGCACCAGAATGAATGGGAAGTCCTATGGAGTCTGCTCTACATTTAGGAAAAAGAAGGCCAACACTCTGGAATAAACATAGTTGAAAATGAAAGGATAGGCAACGTATCTTTATTTAGAAGAGAACCAAGATTTCACGTAGGCTGTATCATCTTTAGACAGTAGTATATTCTTTTCACACATAAGAAAACAGGCTGAGGTAACACATGGCAAAGTTGTAAGTGGTACCCAGTGAAGACAAAGGTCAAGAAACTGTTGAGTTAATCTAGCCCTTTGTCTGAAAGGATTGTGACTTATGGCAGGTGCCCCAGAATGTTCCTAATGGCAGAGCAGCCTCAGTGGCAGTTGCCAAGGGCCAGGGAACATTGGCAATGAGGATAACAGCCATGTCTGATAGAGGACAGAAAATGTCCCTGTCAAATATGTGCAGCAGCTGATCTGTCCACTTCTTTAAACTAAAAACAAACAGGGTAAGGTGATCCAGTCCTGTGTGAAGCTATTACCACTTGGTGGATCCCGTCCCAGAAAGTCAACTCTACCCAGTGTCTGCATGTCTTCAGGACGTCTGTGGCCATATCCATACATTGTAAATGTACATGGTCCCTTGACTACAGGAATGAAAATTACTGAGAGTCTGAGGAAAATGACAAATGACAAGGTCTGGTGGTCTGAGTGGTGGTAATTAGCCAGGAAGAGCTAATGGCTTTCAGCCTCAAGATCTGCCCTCCAGGTACGATCCAATGTCTCCTTGACCTGGGAGTTTCCTGAAGCCTTCTCTTTATGTTCTTCCTGTGAAAAACAGAAGTGGCAGCCCCTGATCTCTCTTCTTTGAGAGCAGCCAAAGCCATAACAGGACCCTCCCCAACCAGAGACTATTTTACATTGAGGAAGAATAGGCAAAATAGATCCAAGGGCAGTGTAGAGCGTCTCCTGATACTGCATCTTGGCCTATTACCTCAGAAATTCTGTGTAACCTAAGTCTGTTTACTCTCTGTTACCAACTTAGAGACTTTTACAAGCTCTCTGGACTTTCATTGTTTCAATAATGTCAATTACTATTTAAACAATAGTACCTGCTTTCTAGAGTAAGTATTACAGCTTTAACAATCTAAACAACTTAAAGCTTATGTATTTATTTAAACCCCTATTTAAAATAAAACTGCAACTATAATTTCCAACTTTTATAAGTACCACCAGGCATCGATAGTGCCTGAGCCATCCCAAAAATTGATTGACTAGAGATGAGCAGATATATCTTTTTAAAATTTGATTTCCCACTGTTTCTTAGGGGGAAAAAACAGCTTCCAACTGAGAGTACACATGGCCCTGTCCAATGCATGTATTTTTTTGTGGATTCTCAATGTCTTTGAAATTACAATACATTAAAATGCACCTAGAGAACATAGGGGGAAAATAAATAGGACATTTGTCTTGAACTCATAAAAGGGGTCACTCTAAAAAGAATTTAATAAAAACCATTACCACCTAAAAGCAATGCCAAATTTTAATTATACATTTTTCAACCCTCCAAAGAGCATGGTCTAACATTATACTCAGTGAAAATCTGCCCAGCTTTATGACTGCCTCACCAACAGATTTTTTTTTGAAGTATTCTCATTTAATTCTTGAATGCATGACCACCTAGCAGTATAAGTAGAGAAAAAAAAATTTCTTGTACTAAAATAGTTTTTATTCTCAGAGGTCCATGGCAATCCATCAATGTTATCCTCTGGGGTAAATAGGCCCACTCCCCCTTCCCAGGCAGGGCTTTTGGAGGATGCTGCTAAGCTCCAAAGCAAGTCTGGCTGAATTACAACAGAGTTCTGAGCTGTGTTCTCAGCCATTGGGTGTCCTCTGTCCCTTTTCTGCCATGGCAATTTTTCAGAAGGGAAATTAGTGCCCCTGCCAACTCTTATATTTTGTATAAGCCCAGATGTCACACTTTGCTAATGTCATACCAGACTATAATATTTTTATAACAGAGAGTAGAAAAACAAAACTGAGCCAAATGGACACATTGCTGCCAGATGGGTGACTTTTATTTACTGATAGCAGTGGCTTTTGTTTCTTTAGATCATGGAACTTGAACTATTAGAAATGAGCTGAGTTTTCAGGTTTACATGTGAGTCCAATATCCTCTCCTACTATAAGCAGGACATAAGAGAAGGCTGCAGAAATGTTGACTTCAGAATTCAGATGTTCTCATGGAACAGAGTCTGGGAAGGTGGTTGGCTTCCTAGCCTATAAATTGAGCACACAGACAGAACAGTCTCTGGTAACTACAACTATGATTCTACTTCTTTGGGCCCATGTATACAAACACAGATACCTGCCTTCAAATACCTACCTATACTTTTTCTTCATTGAGAATGGCCTTAAACATGGCCAGGATGATAGTGGGTCCTCTCCCATTCTGATTATTTCTTTTCTCTAAATGTATTATTCTTCATAAGTAGTTATTGATATTAGAGTCTAAATATATATTTAAGTCATGACTTTGAAACTAAACATGGATTCTTTGCCTCATCTTCATTTATTATTTTAAAAAATGATAAACAGCCTGGCCAATATATGTATTTTCTGTTTTTTTCCTAAAAAACATTATTTCCAGGCCCATTACATTTATATTTTGGGGATGGGACTGGACATATAGCTTAGCAGTTAAGAATTCATGGTGCTCTTCAAGGGTACACAAGTTCAATTCCCTGCTTCCATCTTAGGTGGCTTACAATTGTCTATAACTGCAGTTCCAGGGACCCAACACCATCTTCTGGTCTTTGCAGGCAACAGAACATATTTGTTCTACACACACAAACACACAGATACACATAAAATTTTCCCCAAAGAATTTGTATTTGTCAATAATTTGTGGTCTCTTTTGAAATACATCACTTTTTTATTTTACTGTTTTGAATTCAACACAGTTCTTATATTCCCATGCACCCCTCATAGATGTATCATATAATCCAAATTTGTTATTAAGACAAATTATGTTATATTCAATACCCAGATATTCTCCATCAAATGATCCCCTGATGCAGATATGTTGAGATATCTAGCCACTTCTCTCTTCTCTTCTTGCCTTTCCTCTAATATTTAGGGTTATATAATTACAAATTTTAATTGTTGATATTTCCCTTCTACTATATACTTGTTTACAATAAAATCTAAATTATAAAGCATTAATAGCTAGGATTTTAAAAATAAAAAACACCATAGGAAGGCCAATAAATCTGGACTTGTGGTCAATAATTTTTTATTCAGTTCCAATACCCACCTCTCACTTACCATATGATTGATATTAGACACTGAACATAAATGTATAAGAACCTCTAGAAAAGACAGATGCAGGAACTGCTTGCAAATACCTAGAATCTTAGAAACACAAAAGAATATAGATATAAAAAGTGTGAAAATATAAAAGTTTCTGTAAGTGAAATGTTATAAAATATACTATTGAGGTTTCTGATAAGGTTTAGTGGGTGGAGGTGCTTGCCACCATGTCTGAAGATCTAATCTCAAAAAGAGAAGGGAAGAAGTGAGTGCTGAGAGTCATCCTCTGATCTCCACATGAATACTGTTAAACATGTGCACCTGAGTGTGTGCATATACACCACAGATTAATTAATTTAAACTTTAAATTATATTAATTATGTTGCTTAATGTCCTCCTGTTACCATAAACCAAGCCCTATCTGTCTATCTGTGTGCACAGTTCTATACTTATGCCTATAGTATTCACCTAAAGACTGGAGCAGGTCTGATAGACTATCATCAGAATAAGAGCCTTTAAATCTTCAGTTTGTTTTCTCAGTTGTCACTTAACAACATGGAAATCAGGCCTAGTGAGATGTGCTTGAAATAATGGTATTAGGAAAGTGAGGGCTCAGTAATTGTTGAATATATGGATGAAATAAAAAGGTAATCTGAATTATAGACTGATGTAAAGGTAAATAATATATATGTATGAATTTCCAAAAGAGATAAAGATCGATAACAAAGAGGTTTCTCCATGGAGTGTTTAATACATGCCTCACAAATTCATACTTTCCATATTTGTATTACTTTCACTTGGAGAGAGTAGAGGATGGGAGCAATATATTCTGAGTGACTACTATTTCCCAGCAGCACCCAACTCTTCAAGGATGACTAGACCTCCCTAGAGTTATTTAGATGGAACATCATGCCAGTTACATCTCTTTTGTGTCACTTTTCAGACTGTTTCCCTAGGTTCAACTGGAGTCACATGTTGAAAGCAGGCATACTGAAAATTTAAAACAGAAACCAACGTTCAATTTATTTAGAAAATCCTCTAGTTTGCCACATACTCTCTTACAAATTACCATGAAATTCTCTCCCAGGCCCATCTGTTAAACTGTAATTGTGTAAGATAGAGAAATAGCATCAGGCTTAGGAGCAACCACAACAGTACTGTGTTAGTGAAACCCAGCCACTGCTCAACTTCACCTTCAACCCCTTATTCTATTACTTTGTGTTCTTAAAGCAGCCCTTTCTCATTTCTTAAATCTGCTATTCAGGTGATTTCCTTTTCCCTCAAGAGTCTCTTAGGACTTGTTCTTAGTCTCAGGATGTGTTCTTTTTTTAGCTTGCCTTTGATTCTATGCCAAGTCACCTCTCCCTTATCTCTTTTCAAATATTTCTCCCACCAAGCTCTCTCCCCCATTAACTCATTTCTACCCCCACTCTTGGGTTTGGGTCTCTTCCTTGAAATTTCCTCCTTTCAAAGCAAAATGCTACCTTTATGAAACTCTTTATAACACATGTCATCTTTTTCTTTACTTTTGGGGAATGATTTTTCCCCAATGCACTTTGTTCAATATGTTATCTTCTAAGTGAATTCCTCTAGCAAATGGGATGGATATCATCTCTGCCTCACTTCAGAAAGGCTCCAAATACTTTGTCTCATATGTAATTTTTATTCTGGTGATCCCTGCTGGGGTCTGCCTCTCTGTCAAGCAGCAAATCTCAACAGGGCATTAATCTTACAGAGCTTAGGAACAAAGATCTCAGTCACGTGTCTAGTGTGTCTGTGTGGGGCAGAACAGTCCTCGGGAAACATATTATCTGTCTTCCCCATATGTTTTTAGACAAGCTTTGGTGCTGGATCTCATGTTCCCCATCAGAGTGACAACCAGAGGAATATCCTTGTTTCCAATCCTGCCTAGTAATATCATATGTTGACTCTACAATATAGTGGAATGTAAATTTATAGGAAAAAATCTTAATTAGTGTAACTGTGGTTTCCCAGCAACCTAAAGCAGTGAGGCCACCTCTCAGGCCTGCCTTTCTGGGTGACTTTGGACAGCAGTACTCTTTGTGGCAGCCACCATCTCTATGGCTGACAAACTTCCTTCTTTGTGGATTAATTCATCCAGGCACCATGCATGTTGGCAGAACACATCTGTAACTGTATAACTCTGCTCTGTTCATGTCTGTAGTTATTGTCCAATTGTCATTCCTAGAACCTTTTCTCCCAAGTTTTTGCCAAATAGCAGGAATTTCTCTCCTCAGGATGGATTTTCAATCCCTTGTCCTAGACAGTCAATAATCAACCATGTGTCTCCAACATGCTTTATAAATCTTGATAAAATTAAAATTTTCTGTTATTTTTCTTAGTTTCTAAATACCAAGTGATCAAAATGAAACACTTTGTAATCTGTTCCAGGAAAGAAGGGTATGCCTTCAGTTCACTGTGGTGGACAGAAATGTGCAGGTTTGCTTCTAACAAGAAACTGGTTTTCTCAAAATGTGTTCAAGGAAAAGTTCTTCTACTGAAGGGCCTGGATCATCATGAGCAGAACATATAGTGGCTACTTAGGAAAAACCAAAGCCACTCTGAGTGTAAAGCCCCAACTTGGTATTTGAAGATTTATGTTAGCAGTATTAAGGGGGATTTTCAGAATATTTAGGGGGGAATGGTACAATTAATGAAGCATTGGGAATATAAATCTAAGATCAGAGTGACTGTCTAAAAGATGAGACAATAACTTTAACAGAAGTCATGTATCTGTTTACTAAAGATTGATTTGGCCAAGGGTCATGTGAAGAATCTAATGTAATTTCCAAAGAAGACTAACCTTGCCTGTCAGATAATTAATCAGCATTTAGATAGGGACAACAAATGCACTAACAGACTCTCATTTTTGCCCAATGTTTGTTTCCTACTGTAGCCACAGCTAATATTTTTTAAATGATCACTATCAGTCAGTATCTACACATAAGTCTTTACCTCTGTTAACTAATTTATTCCTCTTAAAAGAAATAAATATGTGAAAGTGAGGAAGTTGAGATAAAGTTCCATTGGCTTACCTTATTTCCACAGCTAGAAAGCCGTAGGCTTCTGGTTTTCCTAGTCTGTGCTTTCACACCACCCTGTTGTGTAATATTTTGATTGCATTCTGAAAAATAAAGCTTGCTTTGAGTCAGAGGGCAGAGCTAGACACTAGCTGACCATAGAGGTTTGGAGAACTGTAAACAGAGAGGAGTCAAGAATCAGTAAGGCAAGTCTGAGAGAGGATCTCTGCCCTTTTGGATAGAGAAAGAGTAGAGGTAGGAAGCAACAGGTAGCTATTCCCTGCTTCTCTAATCTTTCATGTTCTTACCCCAATATCTGACTCCCAATTTTTTTTATTGATAAAGATTAATTGTATTAATGCGTTATCTGGCATCCAAATTTAGGGGCACGAATTGCTCACAGCTTTTCAGCTATCAGCACCCACCAGAAGTACACACAGCTACTGCATCAGCCATCTGCTGGCTTTTCCTTTACTTCCCCAAGTCCTCTAATTGAATCTGGGATTTTCCTGTTGCAGCCTCTCTATAGCAGTCTTCACAAGCACCAAACTTCTAAGACACCTGGGCTTCAAATGCCACCAGAGTTAGTCCCTCACCCCCAGCCAGCTCTGCCTTCAGGCAGCTCTGTGCTCTTACTTCCTGACTGTTAATCATGCTGCTTTTGAACATTTCCCTGTGTCTGCCTTTCAGATGGCTGGCTCTTTGGCTCCTTTTCCCCATGGGTTGTGGGCTTTCCCTGGACCCCTTTCTGAGGCTGCTGATGTGCAATCAGCAGCAGCTGTCCTCAGCCAGGCTGTGTACTGCCTGTGTTCTCTACCCTGACATGCTACACAGCCATAGCTAGCCTTACACTTCACTGTCATTGTCAGCAGATTTGATGAGACAACTTGGAATTCTTAAAAAGGGGATTAGTTAAGAAAAGAGAGAGAGAACATTTTCCTAACTTAAAAAATGAGAAACAATATTATGATGAAGAGGGCTAGGTCTCTGTATGATTCCACAATGGATGGTTTAAAAGTGGGGATAATTAACTTAGCTGGGATTCATATAATGTCAATATAATCATTATCAGTTTGGTAAGTTCTTGTTTTATCCCTAAAAATGTTGGTTGATAACAGTGCCAAGGATACAGGCCTTAGAAAAGGTTACTAAAGAAAACAATGCAATTTTGACTGATAAGTTACAAGCCTAAGAAAAACTTATTAAAACAGATAATAGAGAAATTAAGATATTGACAGTGGAATTTAAAGAAAACCAATCTCAGCATTACACTATGAAATTAGAGAGGAACAGCCAAAGGTTATCAAAAAAAACAACCTTGTTTTATCTAGTCACCATACAGGAACAACTGCCAAATTTATGTATCCTAAAAACTATGGAAGAGCTCACTGGATTCCTGTGGAAATGCTCAATTTGAGGAGATTTAAGGAAATGATAGTCTCATATGGTATGCATTCACCTTTTGTGAGGCAGGTGTTAAATTAATGAGCAAATTATAACAGAATTATCCCACAAGACTGGGAAGACTTGGTTACAGAAGTATTGGGATCTGTTCCTTAATTAGAGTGGAATATCTGGTGGAAAGATGAGGCTAGACCCATTGAAAAATGGTAATGTAGAGTATAGTAGGGCTAGAGGTATTGAAATTTCCCAAGACCAACTTCTTGGAGAGGGTGATTATGTTGATGTACAAAAACAGTCTGTATATGATGACTGCACCTTCACTCTATACCATACAGCAGCTTTGAATATTTGGGACAGAATTGAAGAAGTTGGAAAGAGAACTAAGTCATTTACTAAATGTATACAGGGCCCCAAATAAAACTTCACTGATTTCTTACAAAGATTGACTTCAGCAGTAAATAGAATGATATCAAATCTAGAAGCTAGACAAATAATAATTGAATCTTTGTCTTTTGAAAATTCTAATTCACAATGCAAAAGGGTAATTAGGCCTTTAAAGGCAATATCAGCACCCAGAGGAATGAATCTGAGATACAGTCAATATTGAACTTCATAACCATGATGATGCTTGGATAAGATAGGTGATTTCCTAAAGCTTGAAGAAAAATCAAAATGTCAAATATTTTAATTTTGGTAAACAAGGTCATGTAAAAAGTGATTTTAGGCAGGTCACTCCTAGAAACAATATTTTTTTCTAGAAATAATCCACACAAAATGCCCCGTGCCTTCCAGAATATGCCAAAGGTGTGGCAAAGGCTGACATTGGACCAATGAATGTAGATCAACATGGAACATGCAAGGTAATCCTTTGCCATTGGGAGGGCATCTCAGTGGTCCCCATGTCAAATTTGGTTCAGTCATTCTCTGTCACCATGGAGGAAACTCCTCCACAGAGTAATTAAAAGATATAGTGCCTATTGTAAAAAACCATACTGCTCTGGATGATAGAGCAGCCTTAGAAGATAAGACAAAAATTTTTGAAGAAATCATAAAGTAAATATTTTGGCCAACTTCTATAAATGATCAAATACCAAAGTTAAAAATATGAATAAATGATATTGTAATTGAGGGTCTAGTAGACACAGGGGCAGATGTAATAATAATTGTGCAAGAATCTTGACATCCAAATTTACCTCTTCAGGAGGTAAATGTTCAGCTTTTAGGGAATGGAACTTTATCTCAGGTAAAACAAAGTGTGAGATGGGTCAAATGTATCTCTGTCTCATGTCAGAAGAGCCACCTAATATGGAAGAGAAGAAAAATCAAAATTAAAAGACTGTTCTATTGCCACTAGTCTCATAATTCTTTGGTTTTATTTTGACTCTTTAAAACTTTTCTTAATTTCTAAATGTTACATCAAAATTTATAAAATTAATTTATATATGTATATTAAATGTTTTGTCATGAATTTAATGATTATATAGAGTGCTAACTAATTCTAGAAAACGGCTTCATCTAGCTTTTTGTACATGACTTCGGGTTTGAGTCTATCAGGCAACTAGGAATTAAGTTTTTGTATTCTGGAGGTATATAGCAAATTATGTTCCTTTAATCTCTTCAAAATCTGCAGCATAAGACATTTAAAATGTTTAAATCTTGCACAGTGAACCATGACCATGTCTAACAGTGACCTTTGAAGTCTCCTAAAGGAGTATGGGACCCCACAATGATGATTCCACCTGGATTGTGGTAATGCCACTAAGCTAACAAACACCATCCAAAGATCAGCTTTAGAATACAAACTGCTCAGGACATTTTCAAGGTGTCTAGCTGAGATGGTCACAGACTACTCTAGCGAGAACTTGAGACAAGCCCTACACTTTCCCATCACACAGAGACTGGACAACAAATGACACAGCTAGCTTTCTCAGGACTTGGCAATTATCCCATTTTTTCAGGGTCTCCTAAAGATGCAATCATCCCCAGACAGCAGGAAGTGATTTTAAAAACATGACACTGACATTCCCAAGAGGTAGGGATGGGCTGTTTTTAGTAGTTCACTGGTTATAGATGTTTGTTATCATTTAGGAGGTTAGTTACACATTGTCATTGGTAATAGTCAGGAAAAAAGGCTGAACAAAAGAGATTATGGTCAAGGATCTTGTTCTGAAAAGACAAAGGGGGATATGGAAATTACAGGGAAAAAGAGTAGACTATTAAATCTATTTTTAAACAAAAAAAAGCAACTATCAGTCATAAATATTTTACTTTGGAATGGATTTTTGTATATTGATACAAATTTGAGGTTATTTTTGTAAGAACATACTGCACATACGTTTCTACTCTTGTTCAAGGTATTGTACCTGTACAGCTCATTTAACAATGTAATGTAAATTTCTATCCCTTGAAAGTTATTATTACAAACCATTTATAATAATAAAGAATTGCATGTTAGTAGTTAGTCATCTATTACAATTAAACTTGTAGTCATGTTAGGTATGTTTTCAAGGTCAATGATGGATATATTTTAGATTGATAGATGGTCTTCAAACATTTCAGAGATCTACAAAATATGGCATTTAAGATATTTCAATAACATCAGGGTTTGTTTGTTTGTTTGTTTGTTTGTTTTTTTGACAATGAGACATGTGTGCTTCTGGCAGCAACAATCTACTTCAGAGAAAATGATAGGCATCAAAGGAACTCCATATGGAGTTTATGTTTGCTGTGGCAAAAGTTAGCCCCTAGGCAAGAAACTGCCCTTGCTTCAACTGCTAATAATATGCTGTCCAAATTGAACAAGCAGTACACAAACAAAGTGACTGCTGAACTTTGCCAAGACAAGGTGGGACAGTACTTCAAAAATCCTGCTTCACAGAAAAGTTTGTCAGATATTCTAGGCCTGCAGAATGAAGATGGATTCCCCATTGTTACAGAAGAGCCTTGGGTGACTGTCCAGGCAGCCAGCTGGTTCTGTCATTTCTTAATTTTGGAAGTTGTTTGCTTTGTGCTTCCTATTTACTCAGGTAATATTATTTTCTTCTCAGGTCTCTGATGGAGTTCAAGATTAGATAGTTATAGTTACAGTTTTCCTTCTCACCAAATTCAGAAAAGAAACTCACAATAGAAGTGTAGCATGTATAGGGTTAAAAGACATAAAAAGATAGTTTTGGGTTGGTAATAAAAGTTAGGATAGAAAGGGAATTAGATACAACACTTTGGACTCACCAAGATAGGATAAATAATGGAATATATTATCTGAATTTATTAAATGAAAATGGGCTGGACATTATTAATATAATTCTTACCTGTATATATTTGTATATAGCTATTGTACTTATTGCATATACTTTTACTATGTTATCTAAAAACCTCCACTTTTTAATTCGACAAGATTGGGGAAATGTTGTGTAATACTTTGATTGTGTTCTGATAAATAAAGCTTGCTTGGAGTCAGAAGGCAGAGCTAGCCAATAGCTGACCAGAGAAGTTTTGAGTACTGTAGTCAGAGAGGAGAAAGGAAGAAGTAAGGTGGGGCTGAGAGAGGATTTTGGCTCCTTAGGATGGAGGAGCAGTAGAAGTAGGAAGCAACTGTGCTGCTTCCTCCTTCTCTGATTTTTCAGGTTCTGACTTCAATATCTGACTCCTAATTTTTTATTGGTAAATATTATTTAGATTCACTCTGTACTATCTCCCAGAAACCCTCAGTAATTGAACAGTGTGCCCACTTGACTGGGATCACACATACCCAAAGAATAAGTCAAATATTTCTGGGTGTGTCCATCGGAATATTCCCAGAAGTGACTCGAAATTTAATGAATAGACTGAGGAAAAGAAGTCTTCACCCACCCACCCCCAGGGTGATGATAGGGTAGGTACTTTCTGATCCTGTAGAATTCAACTCAGACAAAAAAAAAAAAAAAAAAAAAAAAAAAAGGTAAAGGAATTAAAATTCCATTTTCCTGCCCAGAGACATTTTTGGGGCTGACACCAATCTCTCACTAAACTTCATCACCATCCTTCTTGGTTCTCCAGCTTGTTGATGGTAGGTATGGAAATTCTTAGCTTTCACAATGCTATGAGACAATTCTTATAGAGTATGCACATATATGTGCACATATGCATATATGTGTGTATATATGCACATTTATGTGTATGTTCATACATGTGTTTTTCTAAGAAAGAGCCCTCATGGAAATTCCTAGCTGTCCAAGAAACCCTAGGTTCAAATATATGTGTGTATGTATGTGTATGGGGGTGTATGTTTAAATATGTATATGTGATTATTTCTCTAAACCTCACATTAAATACACTAAGTGCATATACCATAACTATTGCATTGAAGGAGTTTGCTGACTTTGAGGCTCAGCTCTTACCTATATAATAAGAGTGCAACAGATCTTACCCTGTAGAGCTGCTGTAGCTGAAGTTTTTCTGTGTCCACTCAACTCCTGCAGCCACTCAGACCCAAGTAAAAACACAGAGACTTATATTACTTATAAACTGTATGGCCGTGGTAGGCCTCTTGCTAGCTAGTTCTTATATCTTAAATTAACCCATTTCTATTAGTCTATAAGTTGCTACATGGCTTGTGGCTTTCTGGTACTTTTACATCTTGCTTCCTCTGTATCTGGCTGGCAACTCTCTGACTCAGCCTTCCTGTTCCCAGAATGCTCTTCTCTGCTTGTCCTGCCTATACTTCCTTCCTGGCTACTCACCAATTAGCATTTTATTTATCAGAACGACACATTCACAGCATACAGAACATATCCACAGCAAGCTGCTGTAAGATCATATAATTTTCCTGATGCCTTGTACAGTCTCTGGAAAGAGTAAATATTTAACAAATACCTCCTGTAAACATGGAAACTTTTAGAAAAGCGCATTTTAGTGCCACTGCTTCTGTACTGTCCACTCTTCCAAGTGTACTCTATAAATTTCTGTCAACCCTGCTCACCCCACCAGCACCAGCTCAGGATGTACTCTGGGCTGCACATCTGAGTCCCTTGGATCTCATGCTGAGGTCAGAGGTTACTCATGTCTTCATTTATGGTCATTTCACGGAAAACTTCATAATAAATCTTTTATTGTTTTTCTCCCTCAAGCCAAAGTGTTTCCCTATGTTATTAGCCTCATTTTTCCATTCAAATACTTTTCATTATAGACAGACATTGTCTTTAGCAACTGTTTCATTTGTAAATAATATATAAAAAGCCTTTAACTTGCTACTACCTCATGGCATTTTGGTGAGTTCAGCCAACAGCTTTCATTTTCCTCATTTCCTTCACAAATAAGTTAGAATTTTCTCACTTTCACACTTACATAATACACTTTATGCTCAGCCCCCCATAAAGGTATCCTTATGTCATCTCTGCTGGTTTTTTAATCAACATTTTCCTGCCTGCTAGCCAGCCACTTCTTTGGCAGATATGTAAAAGAAACAACTTGAGAGAGAAACACCATCTTTAGGCCTACAGTTTTGTTCCATCATAGTGAATGAACCTGGACCAGAGCACCTCACATCATGGCAGTCAGGAAACAGGGTGTGGGAAGGGGCAGGAACAAGATAGAGCCAGGTATTTCATCCAGATTAGGCCTGATTCATAAAGCTCCTGGAACCTTCTGAATTATTTCCATGCCAATACCTTGGGACCAAGGCCTCAATACCTGAAACTTTGTATTCAAATTATAATACCATTACAAACGTTACTGTAAAGACCCTTGAAAGCCTCTGCTCTAAATCTTTCCAATGTTAGAAAAAAAAATTAAACATGGCCTACTTTCCCTATGGAGACTGGAGCTTCCTTTCTTCCAGCTTCAATACCTTTACTACTATTGCTGACTTTTCCAACACTTTTGTTCCCTTATTTTAGTGTCTTTCACCTCAGAATTTAAAATAAAGAATTGTAGATTCTATTGTGGCTCCATTCCCTTTCAAATCGTCTTCATGTCTGTAATTTCTAATGAGTTAGAATTCTTGCCTTATACTTTCCTTCCTCTTCTCTGACAGGAACAATTACATAGCTGTGAAAATATCCCACAGATTCCTTTCTTCGTGCCATGTTCATGTTTTAGCCACAGAAATTATACCATGCCTTTATCATTCACTTTAACCAGAAAAAGAACTGTTTTTGAAAGGACTTTATAATTAAAAGTGGGCCAGAAGATGATCCAGTTGGTAAAATGCCTGTTGTACAAGCATGAAGAGCTGACCTTATATGCCCAGAATTCATGTTCAAAACTGGGAATGGCAGTGGATGTCTGTGACCTGAACACTAGGGTAGGAATAGTGGACATGGTTAAGTACCAGAAGTTCATTAGCCAGCTAGTCAGGCCATATCAATGTGACTCAGGTTGAACAAGAGGTCCAGTTTTAAAAGAAGGTGACAGTGCCCACCATTGGCTTGCAGGGAGAGAGAGAGAGAGAGAGAGAGAGAGAGAGAGAGAGAGAGAGAGAGAGAGAGAGAGAGAAATGCTGTAGGGTAATATTGGTTTCTTCCCAAGACCATAGTTTTTAAACTTAGCCCCAGTGTTCATACACAACCTCATCTACAGAACTACAAGTGAGCTATAGCACATAATCTACACCGAACAGGAAACACAATAACTCTTTAATCTTAGCCCATCTATTGCTACTTGACTATGCTACCTGAGTACAAGTAGAAAGAGCAAAAAATCATTATATCATGGCTGGAGCTTTCTGAATACCATTTTCCACCATCATTTAAATAAGCATCTGATGTCATATAATTTTTCAGTGAGAGTTTAAAATTTTCTATCAAGGTAACATATATTTATTAATTTCTCAAGTAATACAAGTTAAATCCAACATTGTGAAGTACTGTTCTTAGTAACACTAAGTTCTGATCCTGTATCTACCACAATATTGCTAGGTAGTCAAAGGAAGTAACCTAATCCTGATGTGTCTCAATTTCCTAATTCATAAAATAAATGGGCTATGTTTTCTCTAAGGTTTCTTCTGGTCTAACTGTGTTTAATCTCTGCTGTGAGACACAAATAGTCATTGCCAACTTTCTTCAATTTCTAGATATGTTCCCTGGGATTTCTCAAGCTGAGAGATTTATCTGCAACATCTAGGGCATAAAAATGCATACATGAAATATGAAAGGTTTATTACACAAGCTATACCACTTAAAACAGAATATGAAAAATGAATTCTCCACTAGTAAAATAATACTCCATTCTAATGTAGTAAGAATACAAGCCAAGATCTGAAAGGTGGGTGTCAGGAATGGTCTGTCCTCTCTTAATATTCATGTCACTTCAGAATTAAAACCACAATTATTTACAGCTAACATCTTGCTGCAGCAATGAGGGAGAACAATTTGTTTCTGGTTTTTCACGTTGGTAGCTCCAATCAGAGAAAGAAAGAGCCTAAGTGCCTATTCTTTATAATACACAACGTGTTGCCAAAGGAGAGTTTGTTTTCAGAGGAAGAAGGTCAGATAAATCTAAGTTTTCCTTCCTGCTTGCATTGTAAATAACCTGATCATTTGAGTGTGATCAATGCCAAGGGGGGGGGGGGAGAGAGAGAGAGAGAGAGAGAGAGAGAGAGAGAGAGAGAGAGAGAGATTGATTCTACATTTCATTTCTGTCAGTCTCTATAGAAAATAATCATTTGGCACATGAAACTTGAAAGCTTAATATTTTCTCATTTGTCCCAGGCACATTAGTCATCAAGGGTGCTTAAAGTACAGTATCTCATTCAGCATTCAAGGAGCAGGAACTGAATTTACCTAAGATTAAAGAGTTGTCTGAATAAGCATCGGGGCTGTAGCTCAGGGGTATCATGCTTGTAAACACACAGGAGGCCCTCATTCAGTGCCTTTAACTAGCAGAAAATAAATAAATAAATAAATAAATAAATAAATAAATAAATAAATAAATAAAAGTTTTAAAAGTTGCTTGCAGAAAACTCTTTCAGTGCTAAAACTTGGAAAGCTTTAAGCCAGTCACTATGAATTAATCCTACAACCTGAGATTCTGAATGGACCAGGACTATCAGTAATACAGATAGTGTTGGCTTTTGAACAAACATCAAAGAGCAAAGGTAATTGTGATGGTTAATTTTCACTGTGGACTTGACTGCAGGTAGCATTAACTAGGAGATAAAAATTTGGGGAGTATCTATGAGGATATCTCCAGAGAAATTTATTTGAGGTGGGAAGACCCACCAAGAATAGCCTAACAGCATCCAGCAGTCTAGGGTCTAAACTAAATAAAAAGGTGTGTGGTGGGGGTAGAAGCCAACTAGATGTCTACATTCTCTTTTCTGCGTCTTCATCAGCACTATGATTACATGCTTGCCACCATGTTTTCTCTACAGTGATGGAAGACATTTGTCAGAACTGGGAACCAGAATAAATTTAGCCTCCCTTAACTTTCTCAAGTACTTTACCACTGAGGCTAGAAAAGTAACTAACATAGTAGACTGATAGCTGTAAAGTATGTGATCTGGATGACTAGAATCTGATGGTTTTTCATCTTTTCTAGTACTGGTGTCATCTTGTGAAAGTTGCCTTACATTTATTTATTTGTATAAGAAGTGTGTGACCATGCACATTTCACAGTGCGCTTGTGAAGGTCAGAACACAACTTTTGAGAGTTGGTTTTCCCTTTCCACAATGTGGATTCTGGTGATTGAACTCAGGTCATCAGTTTGGGCCTCAAATGCCTGTACCTATTGAGCCAACTTGCTTGCTGTTTGGAAAATTTCTTAACTTATCAAGTTACAAACTCTCTGCTGGAAATAAGAACAGTAGTAAGTGCCCACTTCACAACACTATGAGCCTCAAAATAAATAAACACCAGTCAATTCAGGTTTCTCAATCATTGCTAGTTTTTGGTATAATCATTATTTTAATTCTTTCTCCTATAAAGTACCAGTTCAATGCATATCATCATATTAAACAGCTGTAAATGAAATCTGATTAGAAATTATCCTGATACTTGGTTGAACTGAAATAAGATTTTATTTCACTTGTGTCATGTCTTTGAGCAAATGTGTCTTTAGAAAGTCAAGTACATAGAGCAAGATAACTAATGCAGGTACAATTTCATGCTTTACAAAAGCATGTGCAATGCTGAGGGCACCTCATCTGCGTCAAGTTAAACGTATCGTAATAATTGCCTTGCCATTGAATATTGAGCCTATTCAAGAAAGAGAAATTCCAATTTTACAGCATCAATTCATACATGTAATCATCATAGTAGAATAAAATAAAAATCCTGTCTAGTCAATGACTAAATCAAACTATAAAGTGAACTTCTTTGGAATTCATTTTTTTTGAAAAATTCAAAAAAGCAGTATTCAGGAAGCAATTTAACCTTCTGATTGTAAAGTTATATGTCACCTAAGACATAATGATTAATAAAATAATAAAGTGTATTATTTGGGCTGAGGTAAGGAAGTCCTAATGTAAAAACCAATGGTCTAAAGAAAAGAAGAAGCAGTAAAATGTCCTGAAAAGTAAAAATGATAGGGCTTGGGAGGTAAGCTGCAGCAAAGAGCCCAGGAGACTTGATGAGCACTCCAGCATGTTTTACATTACAGTATTAAATAATGCAGATCTCTAATCCTTATGAAGATGTGAATAAGAATCAAGTAGTAGTTAATCTTATTAATATCACTCATATTTTTAATTTCCTATTTTAGCTTAGATTCAACCCTTGGAAAATAATTTTAATATTGAAATAAATTAGAAACGGATGAATATTAAGGTGGGCTTATTTTTCTTCATCTAAATTTTTTCTATACTTTATGTATTCTATCACAAAGCTTAGTATTTTATATATATATATATCAATTAGAAACAGATAAGACATGTTTATAATTATTATGGCAGTCAAGGGATATGATCTATGTTACTGTTTGCTTGCTTCCTCCCTGGGTTTATTGGAGCCATGTATTTGATTCACCATCTAATCAATGAGCAAACCAACTGACATGGAAACTTTCCTTTCAAATTGGCTTCATCTACCAGCTGGAGATACATGACCTCTGAGTAGTTTTTAAGATATAATTTTTGTAATTTAAAAAAATTAAGTCATATATTTAAGCTGCTTTATAATAAAATAGAAAATGAGGAAATCAGGGCTCAAGAGATGGCTCAGCACTTATTGCTCTTGCAGAAAACCCAGGTTCAGTTTTTAAAACTGTTTATAAATCCAGTTCCACTGGATCTGAGTCTGTCTTTTGGTCTCTACTGGCATTGGTATGGATGTAATGCATATAACTGACATAGGCACACATGGACTCACAAAAATTCAATAAATAAACCTTTTTTTTAAGTTTGAAGAAGAGCTAGCATTCCAACTTAGTTACTCTAATGACTGGTTTTTCTCCATGTCCTTTGCAACAATATTGATAGGAAATAAAGAAGAAAAATTACTTCCAGGCCTGGTATTGATCACCTGCTTTGTCATTCATCAATGATTTTAAAAGATAGAATGTTCTATCCTTCCTGTGCCCTTCTGTAACACTTGCTTCTCCTAACTTCTTGATCAATTCACCTTGCCTTTTTCTAAACCTCACCTAACTATGAACTTCAGCAGTAACATATTCAAGGACATTCAATGAAGTAGCAGAGTAACCCATTTAAAACAGTGCAGACTTATAGATTAAGAATTCATGCACTTACCCTATGTCCAAATATTTTGAATAAACTGCTGGATTAGTTCTCTAGATTCTTGTATGCTCAGAGTTTTGCAGTCTCTAGCGAATTTATTCCTCAAGTGGCATGGTTTTGTGAATAAATAAATAAGGTCAGTGTCATAAGTGTGCTATCTTTCAACATCCTACAATCTTCAATAAGTCTTGGGCTACCAACAATAAGAAGCTTCTTGTCTTATAGAACATTAAGGAATCCTTAAGGCTCCTGAAACAATCCAATCTGACCT
Source organism: Onychomys torridus (assembly GCF_903995425.1). Classification (NCBI taxonomy): domain Eukaryota; kingdom Metazoa; phylum Chordata; class Mammalia; order Rodentia; family Cricetidae; genus Onychomys; species Onychomys torridus. Next base: position 2,746,941 of record NC_050459.1, on the reverse strand, counting down.
TTAGAAAGTCCCACATCCTTCTCTGATCCCTACTACTCAGTAAATGGTGTACAAACATCTCCCAGGTGGCTAAGTAAGAGACATTACACATGTACACATGCAAAATTATGCAGTTTTTCATCAAAATATGGCTTGGTAGGGGAAGTTCTGTGACTATTATCTGCAAATATTTTATTTGAACAGATATTACAAATACACGTTAATTGTGCTTTCAGATATAAAACACCCAGTGAGGATAACCCTAATAGACCTGTAGAAACTCAATAAAATAAATCAATAGTATATGTCATGAGAGTGTGGAGAACTTTATATTATGTTAATTGATACTGACACTTGACCCACAAATTTTATCACCCACCAATATTTTTAGGTAGGAATTTGCTGATCCAAGTACAACTATATACAAGGAATTGTATTAGAGGGGAAATGTTAACCAACCTGACTCTCATATGCACTTTTCTGACATATCACTATCTCATCACATCTCTCTTGCAAATACAAGAAATAATAATCATTCTGCATGTGAGATCTACATTTTCTGCTGTGTCTCAAATATTCACATTGTTCAGTCATCAGTCAGGTCTGCATATTTGCTCTCTGCATACCATTACATATACCAGAGTCTCAGCAATCCACAAGACTGAATCCAAGTTTTCTATTAAGCAAATCATAGTCTGCTGTGGCTTATAGTTCCTTATGTCAATTTATCAGTAGTCTCTACCCTTGCATGGGTGACAGGAGAGGTATGACAAGATCCCTTCTAGATTGCTAGTCCCAGCAGAATCAAAATGATTAGTGACACTTTTGTCCTTCCCAGTGTTGCTGTACTTTTCCAGCTTTAGCTCATGCATATACTCTAAGCTGTATTAAAGTTGGTTACTACCACATTAAGGAAAATGAAATTTTATTTTTTGAAAAATAGTATTAATGCCAAAAATAACTGACCAAGCTAAGAAACAAGATGACAGGGTAAATTTAGAAGTATAAGATTTCATAAAATTGTTCTATAGAAGAAAGTATTATATAAAATTATGAGCCTGTGGTTTGACTGTGAAAATACAGAAACAGGACAAATTTAAAGCAAATGATATAATATGTGGGGATAAAGAAAATGGAAAACAAAACGATGATTGTAATTTTAAGTTTAAGTAGGTGGTAGAAACAGGAAAATAAAGTGATATTTAGTGTAGCTTAGTTTCACAACCTGTGAGAGAAAATAATCACAATTCTATTTCTCAATGAAGAAATGGCGATTCAAAAGGATAAACCACAATGTCCAGGCCACCCAATTTCTATCAAGGGAGCCAAAGTCCAGATCCCAGCCACCTGACTGAACACTTACCATTAACACCATCCCATCCTGTCTGTCTTGATAGCCACATATCAGAAATATTTCAGTTCCTACTTTCTATTCTTTTAAGCCTTTGCACTTTCTATGTGGTATGTCTATGTAGAATGTTGAGCAGGTTCTTAGGAGTTACTATTTTCAAACCAGGTGGCCCAGTACCACGGACACAGCTGAGTGCTGATTTTAGTCTTTCTCACCTGCTGTCAGGAAATGGTATATATTGAAGGAAGAACCCAAGCTTCAGAGAGCACACACAAAATCAAACACTAATAAGTAAAGTTTCTGGAGAAAGTCATAAGTAATGGTCAACTTTTTTAAAAAGAGAGGAACAAATGGAAAGATATGAAAGATATGCCACATTGTTATTAATCCTAGGTAAAATCAGAAAAGTATGATCAGGATAAAAATTTAAGTAGACTCAGTATCATTTGGAATTAATACTTAAATCAGTAGAGAGCTTGAGTATAAAATATATCATTAAGCTTTGTAAATTATACATATATGTTCATATACTACTTTAATGTGCATATGTTTTATTTAAAAATTATTGCTCTAAGCCCAGCGCTGCTGGCAAGGCTGGGCACTGTGCACACAGTGAAGGGCAATAAAAGAATTAAATGCCCTCATCTCCAATCTGCTGTATTGTAGAACTGGATCCAGGTTGAAACATAAATTGGCCTCTGCATTTCCAGCACGGTATCCTACCTGCCCTACTGGTTCAAGACTACCCTACCCCTACAGTCATGTTACCCAATTCTTAAAATATCTTTCCCATGGTGGTGTTCATGCTATGAGTATCAAGGGTTAAATCTTTCTATGGTGAAACAACACAACAATAAAATTAAAAATATGGAAATTCTACCTAAGCAGACACTCAGGTTTTGAAATTTCAATGCCCAACATAGGCAGATATTGACTCTAAAAGAAAATACTCTTCTTTATAGTATTTTTATTTTATAATTAACTTAATTTCATATATCAGACATAGACTCCCTGTCCTCCCTCCTCCCACCCCTCAGTCCTCCCCCCTAATCCACCCCCCATTCCCATCTCCTCCAAGACAAGGTCTCCCCTGGGGAGTCAGCCCAGCCTGGCAGACTCAGAGGAGGCAGGTCCAGTTCCCTCCTCCCTACACCAAGGCTGAGCAAAGTGTCCCAGCATATGCACCAAGGACAGGTCCTGGTTTCACTGTCTGGAGGCCTCCCAAACAGTTCAAGCTAATCAACTGTCTCACTTATGAGCAAGAGATGGTTGGAGGAAGCACAGGGACAAATAGCCAAACAGTGGAAGCACATGAATGCAGAAGTTTATTTTTGTCAGGCAACTTTGGGTAAATTATAAACTAAAGGAAGTAATCAACCCAAGCAAGACTTCACTTGATACAAAGGAAAGATAAGGGGAGAATGGAGTGGAGAGATGATTAGAGGGTGTTAGGAGACAGATCATTTGGGAGTTCCATCTCTATTTCTATGCTTTTTTTTCTGTAAAAAGAGAAGTGATTGGTATTAAGAATTGAGAAATTATGAGGAGAATTGCTGATCTATACCCCAAGAGTGAGAGGCATTGATTTTCTTCATCAGCTAATTACAGTGATATTTTTCAGGACCTAGATGATATCCGTCTCTTTCTTTGTAATTACAAATAATGTTCAAGCATACAGATCATGTGATAACCTCACTTCTGGAGATATTCCGACAATTCCAGATCCATTCAGTAATGGTTGGGCCACTACACAGGGTAGGAGCCACCCAACTGCCATTCTCCAGAGGGGTAAAATAGCCTTCCTAAACAAGTTTCTAAATATTTTAAACATTTAATTAGTCATTATTTCACTCATTTCAACTAAAACCATATAATTTACTGATCATTGTCATTTCAAACAGAAAAGCATGGTGGGCAAAAGCATTATTTGTTTGAGTTTCAGAGTGGTATAAGAATTACTCTCATGTGGGACACATAATAATTTATAATAAGAAAAACGAAACCAGGGCAGAGGAAACTGTTCATTGGTAAAGTCCTTGCTAGGCAAGCATGAAGATTGAAGCTCAGATGCCCCAAACACATGTAAAACCTACGTGTACATACCAGCTACCCTGTAACTCCAACATGTACAAGGTAGCAATCAGGATCCCCAGAGCAAGCTGGCTAATTAGATCATCAGAACCAAGAAGCTCCAGGTTTAATGGAAGGTCCTGACCCAATACATGAGGTAGAGAGTAATTAAGAAAGACTCTACAGGTCAATCTCAGGTTGCCAGGCACATGCACCATATACATACATGCATCCTGATACTTTTGAGTATGCACTGTATACACACGTAAATACTTACCATCTACATATACATATACAAAAAGTAAAATCAGAGTACATAAGAGATAAATTCAAGGAGTGAGCTCGTAAGTAAAGCTTTATACAGGAATTCTGTACCCACATCTTTGCTGACCTGCAATGAAAAAATGCAATCTTGTGATGTATAAGCAGCAGGAGATACATGAGCACACATGAATGACTAGATTTTTAAAGGTGAGCAGGATAGTTGAAATATTAAATGATGCTTTGGGGGAGATATTATATTATTCCATTTTTTTTACATCTAAAAAGAGCAAATGAGAATTTATTTCTTAGATATTTGTTACTGCAAACTAGCAACAATATAAAATTTTTAAAAAAAGGAATGAAGAAACAGAAAGGCCAGGAGAGAGGAGCTGCCATAGGGAGAAGACATACCAGAAATCAAAGGCCTGTCCATGAAGGGCAACAGCTTCAGGATCATTCCTGAGAGGGAAATGAAAGGCCTTCCTGAGTACAGATTAGAAGAGAGAAGTTTGAAACAAACCAATGAAATATCTTCATGCAATAGAGTGATAGATAACTGTGACTGCAAAACAAATCACTCAAAAATGACTGAAAAAAGGAAACAATTTATGTCTCTTAGAAATGTGAAGTTAACTGATCTTGGGTCTTTGGGGAAAGCTCAGGGGCATCAGAGGCAGCTGGACTTGAGCCACCTCAAAGCCCTCTTCACTTACATGTCTGCTATCTGAGCCAAGAAGAATAAGACAGTTGAGCAGGGGAACAGGCAGGGCTCCTTGACATTGTTGTGTGTATGTGTGTGTTTGAGAGAGAGAGAGAGAGAGAGAGAGAGAGAGAGAGAGAGAGAGAGAGAGAGAACAGACATATAGAGAAACATACAGGCAGACAGAGATGGACAAACAAAGAGACTGTAGGGGTTGGAGGAAGCCCTGAGTGAGAGAAGTCATGAATGAATACAAATTGTTGATATGGCATAGCCATGTTAAGGACTCTAGGAAATTGTCAGGGACTTTATTCATATGGACCAGGCTCAAGAGAAATGGCAAACATTCCTTCTGAGCCTGAATATGAGTGTTTAAGGGCAATTGCCTAGTGTAAGCAAAGATTAGCAGATGTAGCTTCCTCCCCTTATATGTTTACAGCCTGAGAGACTGCTTGCCTACAGAGACCTCCTATCAGACTAGCTACCGCTCCTACTGTGCTGTAGCTAATACAAGATGAAGTTCCAGGTTGTGTTGGGTTGAAATACTCCTATTTGATCCTTGTTTTACTGTACACATGTATGTGAGTTAGTCATTCTTCATTTTCTCACTACCCCTAACCAAGCTATTTTGGTCATGGTGAGAGAGAGAGAGAGAGAGAGAGAGAGAGAGAGAGAGAGAGAGAGAGAGAGACAGACAGACACAGACAGAGACAGAGACAGAAACAGAGACACAGAGACACAGAGAGAGAGAGAGTACAAGAAGTCTGTAGGTGTCCCCTTTGGGAATATTTTAAAACTATGAAATAGAGGAATGAGTCAACTTAGTATCTGTTATGAGTCATTGAAGAGAGAAAAGAATGGAGAAAATTTTGTGAAACAGTTTTAGTTGTAGACTATGGACAACAAAGAAACCTTGAAAGTAGAATGAGCAATGGGAGAAGGAATAAGGAAAACGAAGTATAACATTTTTTTTATATGTCTCACTTTGTTTTCCATTCAATTCTAAAAAATAACATCTTGTTTTTCTTTGTGATACTTTTCTGCAATGATCAAGTCAATAAAATACTTCTATACTGATACAATCTTGCATGATAAGCATGTGTTCCTAGGAGTGACAGTCTCTAAGGGCAAAATTAAGCTGAAAAGAACTGGGCCTGTCAGGTACCCACAGCAGCCATAACCAAGTAGAGATGTTGGAGGGAAGGAAGAAAACTGAGTTCACTTCATGCACAAGCTCAAGAGAGCAAGTGAGAAAAAACTTACCACAGGAGAGCAGGGCCCAAAAAAAGACGTGAGGAAGAGAGGACTTCCCATCCTGGACTACTGGCTTGTTTATTCACCACCATATTTGAGTAACAAAAAATAAAGGAAGATGACAGCTGATATAGGGTGTACAAATATGGTACACTGGCAACTGGGTAGGACAGACTGTTCACAGGAAAAACAGCTGATTGGATCCTTGAAGTTTGTCAACCTGCTTAGACTGGGTGTCACTGTAGGTTGTCTCTCAGAACCTCTTAGCAGAACAGAAGGGACTCTTATGAAGGATTATTTTAAACTATCACTAATTGTAGCAGAGAGAGTCAAACTGAAATTATAAGGCCCATTTAAAAATATTCTATAAACAAAAGCAGTAGATAAAGATATACATTGAAGGGAAAGTTTATATCAGGTTCTCTCTCTCTCTCTCTCTACCATTCTTATTTGAAGTGTTTGAAAATAAACATTTTTTTGAGGTCTGTGAAACTAGAACCTTAACATTTATCACAGACAGCCAGAGAGTTGATTTAGTGTTTTCTGATGAGAATATTTGAATAAAACTTTCAAATAAACTTCTTATTTTATATAGGAAGTAAATATTAAGATAAATTTGATTACAAATAGACCAAGTTGTCATTTCCATTTCGGTGACAAAGAGAAGGATCATTTTAAATGAAGTGGTCAAAGAAATAAACAATTCTTTGTTCCTGAACTAGAACCTCCATTCTATAATAGAAAAAATACACATACATATGTGTGTGTACATAAACTAAAATATATTTTTAAATATTTGTGTCCATAATTTATAATGTTTATGTACAATGAAAATAATAAACTTGTCTGCCCCGGAATTCCCATCTGGACCAGAGGTGAGTGCCTGGAGTTATAACTAGGGAGGCAACTGCCCCTGGGTCCCAATGCTGGATACAGGCCATCCTGGGAGGACCTCACCAACTTGGCCCCAGTTTCTGGCCAATCAACAGGCACTACAGGAGGGCTCCCCTTTTCCAAGACTGCAGGCAGACACTGCAGTCTCCACACCCTGCCCCCACATCCATCTGCCCTAGACCCCAGCCACTTCCTGAAACTCAGAGACCAACCCCCAGCTCCCATCTGCCCCGGAACTTCCATCTGGACCAGAGGTGAGTGCCTGGGGTTATATCCAGAGAGGCAACTGCTCCTGGGTCCCACCACTGGACACAGACCATCCCGGGAGGACTTGCCCAACTTGGCCACAGTTTCCGGCCAATGGGCAGGCACTGCTGGAAGGCTCCCCTTTTCCAAGACTGCAGGGTCCACACCCTGCCCCCATACCCATCTGCCAGAGACCCCAGCCACTTCCTGAGAATCAGAGACCAGCCCCCTGCGTCCATCCTGCCCTGGAACTCCAATCTGGATCAGAGACCAGAGGAACTCACATCTGGACAAGAGGAGCTCCCATCTGGACAAAATAAGGAGACCCCAGGAACTTCCCGAGAATCAGAGTCCAGCCCCCAAGCTCCTATCTCTGGCCAGCACTCTCATCTGGACCAGCGCTCCCATCTGGCTCAGAGCTTCCATCTGGACCAGAGAGAGGCTCCCTAAATCTGTCAGCTCCCTCTGGACCAAGTACACTGATAAGACCAAGAACGAACCCAAGAGGAGATGGGCAGACGTCAAGGCAGAAGTACATACAACAAAATAAAGAGCAATACAGCATCACCAGAACCTACCCTTCTCCAACAGCTAGACCTGAACATCACAGAATGGAAGAAGCAGAAGAAAACAACCTTATAAGTAATATCATGAAGAGGCTAGAGCCTTATATTGAAGAAATCAAAAATAAAGTAGAGGAACAGACAAACAAAAAAATGGGAAGAACGCTATAAAAAACTAGAGGAAAGGACAACTAAAGCAGAAGAAAACAATAAGTCCCTGAAAGAAAATCATGAAAAAGCAATGAAACAGACAAGGGAAACAGTCCAAGACCTCAAGAGGGAAATAGAAAAAATGAAGAAGACACTAGCAGAAGGAATTCTGGAAATAGAAAATCTGAGTAAACAAACAGGAACTTCAGATGCAAGTATAACCAACAGAATGCAAGAGATGGAAGAGAGGATCTCTGGTGTTGAAGATACGGTAGAAGAAATAGATTCATCAGTCAAAGAAAAAACTAAAACCAAAAATGTCATGACCCAAAATGTCCAAGAAATTTGGAACACCATGAAAAGACCAAACCTACAAATAATAGGGATAGAGCAAGGAGAAGAATACCAAATCAAAGGCACAGAAAATATATTTAACAAGATCATAGAAGAAAACTTTCCCAACTTAAAGAAGGAAATGCCTATGAAGATACAAGAAGCCTATAGAACACCAAACAGACTAGACCCCCCAAAATAGTACCCTTGCCACATAATAATTAAACAACTAAATGTACAGAATAAAGAAAGAATATTAAGGGCAGCAAAGGAAAAAGGCCAAGTGACTTATAAAGGAAACCCATCAGAATAACACCCGATTTCTCGATGGAGACTTTGAAAGCCAGAAGGACCTGGACAGATATAATGCAGACACTAAAAAACCATGGATAGCAGCCTAGACTAATATACCCACCAAAACTTTCCATCATCATAGATAGAGTGAACAAGACCTTCCAAGACAAAACCAGATTTAAAAAATACTTATCCACAAACCAAGCCCTACACAAAGCACTAGAAGGAAAATTCTAACTTAAGGAAGGCAGATACACCCATGAAAACACAGGCAATAGATAACACCACAGCAGTAAACCCCAAAGAAGAGAAGTACACACACACTACCACCAAAAAATAAAAATAACAACGGGAACGAACAATCACTGGTCATTAATATCCCTTAATATCAATGGACTTAATTCAACTCTAAAAAGACACAGACTAACAGAATAGATACAAAAACAGGACCCATCTTTCTGTTGCATACAAGAAACACACCTCAAATTCAAAGATAGACACCTCCTAAGAATAAAAGGCTGGGAAAGGCTTTCCAATCAAATGGTCTTAAGAAGCAAGCTGGTGTAGCCATCCTAATATCCAGCAAAATAGACTACAAACTAAAATCAAGCAAAAGAGATGATAAAGGACATTACATACTCGTTGCAGGAAAGATCCACCAAGATGAAGTCTCATTTCTGAACATTTATGCCCCAAACACAAGGGCACCCACATATGTAAAAGAACCATTACTAAAGCTTAAATCACATATAAAACCCCACACATTAAGAGTGGGAGACTTCAACACCCCACTTTCACCTCTGGACACATTGGCCAAATTGAAACTTAACAGAGACATAATGGACTTAACTGATGTTATGGCTCAAATGGACTTAATCGATATCTACCGAACATTCCACCCAAACAAAAAAGAATATACCTTCTTCTCAGCACCCATGGAACCTTCTCTGAAATCGACCACATACTTGGCCACAAAGCAAATCTCAACAGATACAAAACAATTGGAATAACCTCCTGTATTCTATCAGACCACCATGGTTTAAAGTTAGATTTCAACAACAGAAAAAACTACAGAAATCCTACAATCTCATGAAAACTGAATAATGCTCATCTGAATCATCAATGGGTTATGGAAGAAATAAAGAAAGAAATTAAAGACTTCCTAGAAATCAATAAAAATGAATATACAACATACCCAAACTTATGGGATACTATGAAAGCAGTGCTGAGGGAAATTCATAGCACTGAATGCCCACATAAAGAATCTGGAGAAATCTCATGCTAGTGACTTGACAGCACACCTGAAAGCCCTTGAACAGGAAGAAGCAAAGTTTCCCAGGAGGAACAGACACCACGAAATTATCAAACTGAGAGCTGAAATCAATAAAATAGATATAAAGAGAACAATACAAAGGATTAATGAAACAAAGAGTTGGTTCTTTGAGAAGATCAACAAGATAGACAAGCCCTTATCCAAACTAACCAAAAGACAGAGAAAGAGCATCCAAATTAACAAAATCAGAAATGAAAAGGGAGACATAACAACAGACAGTGAGGAAATCCAGAGAATCATCAGGTCATACTTCAAAAACCTCTACTCAACAAAACTGGAAAATCTAAAAGAAATGGATAATTTTCTGGATAGGTACCACATACCTAAGTTAAATCAAGACCAGATAAACCATTTAAATAGTCCAATAACCTCTCATGAAATAGAATCAGTCATTAAAAGACTCCCAACCAAAAAAAGCCCTGGACCAGATGGTTTCAGTGCAGAATTCTACTAGATCTTCAAAGAAGACTTAATACCAATACTCTTTAAATTGTTCCACACAATAGAAGCAGAAGGTGTGTTACCAAACTCCTTCTATGAGGCTACAATTGTCATGATTCCTAAACCAAACAAAGATGCAAAAAAGAAAGAGAACTACAGACCAAACCCCCTCATGAACATTGATGCAAAAATAATCAATAAATTCTGGCGAACAGACTCCAAGAACACATCAAAACAATTATCCACCATGATCAAGTAGGCTTCATCCCAGGGATGCAAAGGTGGTTCAACATACGAAAGTCCATCAGTGTAATACACCATATATACAAACTCAAAGGAAAAAAAACACATGATCATCTCACTAGATGCACAAAAGGCATTTGACAAAATCCAACACCCCTTCATGATAAAGGTCTTGGAGTGATCTGGAATACAGGGAACATACCTAAACATAATAAAGGCAATCTATAGCAAGCCAACAGCCAACATCAAATTAAATGGAGAGAAACTCAAAACAATACCAGTAAAATCAGGAACAAGGCAAGGCTGTCCCCTCTCCCCATATTTATTCAATATAGTACTTGAAGTTCTAGCCAGAGCTATAAGACAACATAAAGAGATTATTAAGGGGATACAAATTGGAAAGGAAGAAGTCAAGCTCTCCCTATTTGCAGATGACATAATAGTATACATGAGTGATCCCCAAAATTCAACCAAGGAACTTATACAGCTAATAAAAACCTTCAGCAACATGGCAGGATACAAGATCAACTAAAAAAAAAAAAAAATTCCCCTCCTATATACAATAGACAAACAGGCTGAGAAGGAAATCAGAGATACATCACCCTTTACAATAGCCACAAATGATATAAAATACCTTGCTGTTATGCTAACTAAGCATGTGAAGGACCTATATGGCAATAAGTTTAAGTCCCTGAAAAAAGAAATTGAAGAAGATGTCAGAAAATGGAAAGATCTGCCATGCTCAAGGATAGGCAGGATTAACATAGTAAAAATAGTGATCTTACCAAAAGCAATCTACAGATTCAAAATCCCTATCAAATTACCAACACAATTATTCACAGTTCTGGAAAGAATAATGCTCAATTTCATATGGAAAAAGAAAAAACCCAGGACAGCCAAAAGAATCCTGTACAATAAAACAACCTCTGGAGGCATCACGATCCCCTACCTCAAGCTCTACTATAGAGCTACTGTAATAAAAACAGCTTGGTACTGGCATAAAAACCGACATGTGGACCAATGGAATTGAACTGAAGACCCTGACATTAACCCGCACACCTATGAACATAATTTTTGACAAAGAAGCCAAAAATGTACAATGGAAAAAAGAAAGCATCTTCAACAAATGGTGCTGGCATAACTGGATGTCAATGTGTAGAAGGCTACAAATAGATCCATATCTGTCACTGTGCATAAAACTTAAGTCCAAGTGGATCAAAGTCCTCAACATAAATCCAGTTACTCTGAACCTGATAGAAGAGAAAGTAGGAAGTAGTCTTGAACACATTGGCACCAGAAATTACTTTCTAAATATAACACCAGTAGCACAGACACTGAGAGAAACAATCAATGAATGGAACCTGTTGAAACTGAGAAGCTTTTGTAGAGCAAAGGACACAGTCAATAAGACAAAGTGACAGCCTACAGAATGGGAAAAGGTCTTCACCAACCCCACATCTGACAGAGGGCTGATATCCAGAGTATATAAAGAACTCAAGAAATTAGACATCAAAATGCCCAACAGTCCAATTAAGAAATGGGCTATAGAACTAAACAGAGAATTCTCAGCAGAGGAAGTTCAAATGGCTGAAAGACATTTAAGGAATTGCTCTACATCCCTAATTATCCGGGAAATGCAAATCAAAACAACTCTGAGATACCACCTTACACCTGTCAGAATGGCTAAGATCAAAAGCACAGAAGACAGCTTATGCTGGAGAGGATGTGGAGCAAGGGGAACTCTCCTCCACTGCTGGTGGGAATGCAAGCTTGTACAGCCACTTTGGAAATCAATAAGGCGCTTCCTTAGAAAATTGGGAATCCTTCTCCCCCAAGACCCAAGCATATACCCAAGGAATGCTCAATCATACCACAAGGACATTTGCTCAGCTATGTTCATATCAGCATTGTTTGTAATAGCCAGAACCTGGAAACAACCTAGATGCCCTTCATCTGAAGAATGGATAAAGAAAATATGGCACATATACACAATGGGGTACTACTCAGCAGACAAAAACAATGACATCATGAGGTTTGCAGGCAAATGGATGGATCTAGAAAAAATCATCCTGAGTGAGGTAACCCAGACTCAGAAAGACAAACATGGTATGTACTCACTCTAGTAGGATGCTAGATGTAAAACAAAGTTGACTAGACTGCCTCACAACTCTAGGGAGGCTACCTAGAAAATGGGACCCTAGGTAAGACCCAGGGATCACCCAATGACAGAGAAATGGATGAGATCTACATGGACAACCTGGATGTTAGTGGGAGTAATGAAGGGCAAGATTTTAGGGAAAGAAAGCTTAGGGGAGCAGGAGATCCCTGCTGGATCAAGAACAGAAAGGGAGAATGAGGAATAACAGACCATGATAAATGAAGACCACATGAGAACAGGAATAGGCAGAGTGCTCGAGAGGTCCCCAGAAATCCACAATGATACATCCTCTGTAGACTGCTGGCAATGTTCAAGAGAAAGCCTGATCTGACCTAGTCTGGTGATCAGATGACTAAACACCCTAACAGTCATCTTGGAACTCTCATCCAATAACTGATGGAAGTGGATGCAGAGATCCTCAGCCAGGCCCCAGGTGGAGCTCAGGTGTCCAACTGTCGAGAAAGAGGAGGGACTGCAAGAGCGTGAATTGTTGATTCCAAGATTGCAAAAAGCACAGGGACAAATAGCCAAATGAATGGAAGGACATGAATTATGAACCAAAGGCTGTGGAGTCCCAGCTAGATCAGGCCCTCTAGATAAGTGAGACAATTGAATAGCTTGATCTTTTTTGGAGACACCCATTCTGTGGGACCAGGACCTGTCCTTGGTGCATGAGCTGGCTGTTTGGAACCTTGGGCTTACACAGGGACACATGCTCAGCCTGGAAGGAGTGGACTGGACCTGCCTGTACTGAATCCAGCAGGTTTAAATCCATGGGAATGGAGGGGAGGGGCTGGGGGGAGGGTGGAGATGAGGACGGGAGGGGGAAGTACAGGGGAACCCATGGCTAATGTATAAAATTAAAACACATAATAATAATAAAAAAGAAAACAATAAACTTATAATAGTTCTGGGAAACTAAGTAATATGTGACTAGTAGATTAAAAATATAAGTAATTTTTGAAAGAAATAAGAAAGATGAGAATAGTATCAGTGAAACATAAGTAAGTATGGAAATGAAGAACCTATTATCTCTATCAATGAAAAACAACATAAAAATTAAAGTGTTTCATAAATGCTCTTGAAATAATTCTGGTAACTGAGATAATAGAGCCAGGAGTAGGTCACATTCAATAAACTGCTACATATAACTGAAGGGTATGACATGTGAGACAGTACCGGTACTAACACTTAGTTGAGATGTGACTGTTTTCTTCTCTAAATGACTTTTTTTGACAGAACAAGGGAAAGAGCACATAAAGGCCTTCTCTGTAGTCTGAAGGCTTTCTATCAGAAGATGGAATATACAGGAGCTTTGCTTAGTCACAAGCCTCATGAGCACTCAGAAAGAAACATCTGTAATTTAAACTGCCTTCATTGACAGGCAAAGTAATTATCCTTTTGTCTGAAAAAACACACTTCCAATTATTAATTTTATTTAAACCAAAACTCATTTAAAATATAATCATAAATAAGAAACAGAACATTTGAGAAACACTATGTCTAGTTGCTCTAATAAGTGAGAACCAACATGAAAAAAATAAAATGATTGTAATTAATATCCTCAGAAAGATCTCAGAGGATGTAAAAACCACTAAAGACTTGGTGCTATGGAAATAACAGAATAATAGCTCTCAGGAATATAAAATAACAAAGACAATGTAAACTTAATAGAAAGCTAGAAGAGATATTTGAGCAAAGTTGAAGATCAGAGAAGACAAAGTATATAGCTTAGTGGTGATGCTTTAGGCCTTGTGTTAAATCCAACCACAGAAAATTAACTAATAAACAAATAATAACAGTATTGAATTAAGAAATAAACTAATAACATTAAAGACTTTAAGATTATTAAACAGAAATCAAATCAGCAGTATTAGATACAATAACATGAATGAAATTCAGAAAAATACCTTTTACCACAGAATTAACTTGTTTAGGAATACACTCAACAATAGCATGACTGGGCCTATGTGTAGTTAGAGTTTTCCTGCCTGGCCCAGAGTCAGGACAAATCTCTCTCACCCACCAGGCCCACAAATGCTCGGACCCAACCAAGTAAACACACAGAAACTTACATTGTTTACAAACTGTATGGCCGTGGCAGGCTTCTTGTTATCTACTTTTTCTATCTTAAATTAACCCATTTCTGTTAGTCTATACTTTGCCACATGGCTTGTGGCTTACCAGTGTCTTTACATGTTCCTTTTCATGGCGGCGGCTGGCGGTGTCTCTCCCCAGTCTTCTACTTCCCAGAATTCTCTACTCTCTTGTCCCGCCTATACTTCCTGCCTGGCCACTGGCCAATCAGAACTTTATTTACACAGAGCAATATCCACAGCACCTATGCATTGTAAATAATTAGGAATATAATTGCTGTTCATGTATGAAAAGATTTATTATTACTGAAAAACGTATAATCCCCCAAGAGAGCTGAAGTTTCAATATGATTGTGACTTAATCATAGCTACCTTTCCAGGTATAAATTAACAAGCTAGTTATAAAATTCACATAAAAATACCAAAGACTGAGAATTCCCAAAACAATCTTGAAAAGGAAGTGTCAAGTCAGAGGACACACACTCTTTGATTTCAAAACTCAAATGAAATTATAATAACAATCACTGTATGGCATCATATTAAGAATGAATGGAAAATAAGAATCTCAAAACAAATCCTGATGTCTATAGTCAATGGGCATTTGATGATTATCAAAATAAGAACAAATAATTACCTAGTTAATTAATTATTTTGGAATAATCTGTAAATCTTTTGACCATGGATTTAGCTGACATTAATGAAAAGTGACATCAAAAACACAAAGAGAATAAAGTAAATAGAGTGAATTCAATAGCCAGCACACATGGTTACCACCATGTGTGTACTGCACACTGTTCATCCTAGTGGGGAACTGAACCTAAGAGGATCCCTAGGAATGCTGGGTAGTTTTAGGTCAGGGAGAGATACTGTCTCTAAAAACAAAAGTGAACACAGACTGAGTAACAGCAGACTTGGTTCCACTCACATGTGCATACCCAGGCATGTATAACCACATATGTGCATGTAAATCCATAAGCACACAAGCCCTCCATGGGCACATGCATACATGGACAATAAGAATTGCCAGCAAAGTGAAAATAAAACCTAAATGTGAAAGAAAACATTTAAAGACAACACATTTCTTAAAGATCTAATATCCAGAATACAAAAAAAGAACATTTACAATCTCACGATAAATGAATAGCCCAATTAAATGAGAAACACTGATCTCTAGTTTTAAACCAATCTGTTTAGTGTGTGTGTGTGTGTGTGTGTGTGTGTGTGTGTGTGTGTGTGTGTGTGTGTTTCTTTGTTTTAGCTTCCTTGGTGGCAGAAGAAAATGTTTGGAAAGATAGAGCATGTTTTATTTTTAATCTGGGGAGAGTGTGCATTATGCTTTTTCTCTCAATGATGGTTTCCATTTTACCATTATGAAAATGAGAAAAGTCATTTTTGTATGTTGGCTTATTAGGTTTGTTTCGTTTCTTCTTGTCTTTGATAAGCTAGTATTCTTTATTACCACAAACACATTAGCTTTTCTTTGTTGCCAGCTTTTTGAGCAGGTGGATTCTGCAGGTCTAGTCCTGCTTGCCAGAGTCTCTGGCCACACAGACTCCAGCACACATTCCTCAACTGTTGTCAGCTGGAAAATGGACACAGTGGAGCTAAGATACAGCTCACCTGGTAAAGCATTTGCCATGATAGTGTGAGATCTTAAGTTCAAGTCCCCATCAAAATGCTTATTGGGCATGGTGTCCTACCTGCAATCCCAGAATCAGAGACTGGGGGGCTGGGGTGTCCACTGAGCATGTTAGCTAGGTAGAGTAATCATATCAGTGAGGTGTGAGTACAAGTGAGTGAGTTTGGTTCAAAATATAAAGTAAAGATTGATCTAGAAGAGTGGTTCTCAAACTTCCTAATGCTGCAACCTTTAATACAGTTCCTTATATTGTGGTGACACTCAACCATAGAATTATTTTGTTTCTGCTTCATAACTATAATTTTGCTACTGTTAGGAATAGTAATGCAAATATCTGATATGCAGGTATCTGATATGTGACCTTCAAAGGGTTGAGAATCGCTGATCTAGAAAGACAACCAAAATCAACTTCTGACCTACACATTCACAAGTGCATATGTGAGTCCACAATCACTGAAACATGCATATACATACTTATACCACAATCAAATACATGAAAACATTATTTAAAAATAAGAACCCATTTTGCCATTCTCACAGTCTACACAATATTCCAGAAAAAAATAATGGTAACCTTCTTCCTCCTAGACTTATTGGGAATAATGTAAAATCACATCCTTGTCTTGGTACCACACTAGTGTATCTACACATAATATAAAAGAGGAGCTTGAAAGTCAGTCATACAAAATGCAAACATCATCCTGGTGCTGACTAGCCAGGAGCTTACTTGAGGTCAGGAAGCTTTCTTTAGCCTTAACTCACCCTCTTATTATTCCTTGGATCTAAAGTTTAAAATTAATGGTCTATCTTCTTAGTCTGTAGATGGTTTCCTACTGCAGGTGTTGGGGAAAGACTTGGGTAGGATATAGTGGGGCAAGCCTGTGATACAAGGTAAGCAATCATTTAGCCAAAGTCCTGCTTAAGGAAACACTTCCCCAAACTGTGTTTAAAATAGTTCAATTTAAATCATAAGCCTAAAAACTGTTATTCACTACATCCCTGGGAGGAAAAAATGCATATGTATAAATATATATATATTCTATTTCAGGTACTTAATACTTTAGATGTTCATAAATTTACATATTGGCCTTAACATTTTAAAAGTAAGTAAAATTATGAAAGTTAAAGCTACTATGGGAAAATAAAGAGAAATGCTCTTTTTGAATACGCTAATTTACTCCGAAGCTCGGGCCTTCAGTGTCTCCCAAGACTTAACACTCAGTACATTAACACCGGGCATTGTTTGTCTTCCACAAAGGCTACTGTCATCAACAACTCCCTGGACTTTCCCAGGTAACATGCTCACTGAAGCAAGACAGTGGAAGGAGCAAAGAAAAACAATCTTGGCACACTAAAGATCATGCACTTGATAAAGCTGTTTTCTTAGCAAGACACAGTGTGAAATTCTTTTCATGGATTTTATCCTGAGTAATTTGATCAGAACTCCATTCAGCACGCTGCCCAGGACTACTAAGTTACTCTACAAGTCTTTTCCTTGAACCCCAGCTCCCTTCTAACTGACCAAACAAGAAGATTAACAGGATTAGGTGTCTCTCTTGTTTCCTTTTCCTTTTATTTGGCAAGATTACATTCATCCTCGACTGGGACATTCTTTACATTATACTGTCTCACAATGTTTTAATTTATTGTTCTGCTTAGAAAAGAACTTTTCTTCCATTGCAAATGTTCACATACCTTAATATTATAATTGCCTTTCAACCTTGTAATTCTAAGTTAATTAATCAAGAAAGCATGACTTGAATCTATTTGTTAGAATTTGTGGTAAATAATGGATTCAGGATTAGGTCTTCAGAAAGACACATTCTTAATTAAGAAAACACACACACACACACACACATATATTTGGTCCTAGATTTCTAATTTCAATATCAGCCCCTTCTAAATGTTTTATTAAGCTATTGATTTGGAGAAAAGAGGCAGAAAGAAAATGAAGACCAGACAAACCCATGTAAGACAATAGACATAAACTGAGATTGCTCTATGCCAATCAGGACCATGGCTTGTTAGGAAGTCTGCTGCTTGTCCCATTAGTACAAAAGTGGCTTCATGAGGAAACCTCTATTAATATCCTTTTTCCTTTTAGAATTATTGTGTTTCTTCTTTTAAGTTAAGATATTGTTTCTAATTTTAATCGAGGAAATAAATAAATATATATATGCATATATATTTATAATATATATATGTTTGAGTTGAGTTAGTCTCCTATACTTGGGTCTCCTTCTATTTCATATTTGATTGCTTTTAAGAGTTATTAGTCAATGTAGTATGTGCTTCATTTCCAAGTTAGAAAATCCACACTGCTTTCTCCTTCCTCCTGTCTACTGTCTGTAGACGCAATGCAGGACAGCTAAGACATCAAAGCAGGCTTTTTCATCAGTTTGAAGCCATTTCAATTGATGGCCCTTGTTATTATTCCTATTATACATTTACAAATCTATTAATGTCTTCTATTCACTTGAAAGTATGTTTCCATAGTCATCCAATATTCCTAAGCATTGGAGTGGATTTTCCTTACACTTTAATTTTACTTCATTGTCAGAAGTAATTGTCTTAATGAGATCAGGTTCCTTTATTATAGAGATTCTATTTGCTCATATGGATCATTTACTTTGGGTATCATCAATATGTAAATGAAAATAACTTTAGAATTAAGAATGTAGTTCCTTCTCAGCTGTCATAAGGTTGCCATTACTAATTGTCAGTAAAATTTGTGATAAATAAGGCCCTTATAGAAACTGTATATAGCAGCAGTTCCTGCCTTTGAAAATAGACTCAAGGGGGCTGGAGAGATGGCTCAGAGGTTAAGAACACTGACTGCTCTTCCAGAGGTTCTGAGTTCAATTCCTAGCAACCACATGGTGGCTCACAACCATCTGTAATGAGATCTGGCACCCTCTTCTGTATACATAATAAATAAATAAATAAATCTTTAATAAACAAAAAAAGAAAATAGACTCAAATGTTAGTTTGAAAAAAATCTGTGCCTCCAGATTGTTTTGATCAAATTTGGAGACTTAGGAAAACTTTGTTTTAATAAATAATTTTTTTCTTTATTATTATGTGTTTTAAATTTTATACATCAGCCATGGGTTTCCCTGTCCTCCCCCATCCCGCCCAAGCCCCACCTTCCCCCCAGCCCCTCCCCTCCATTCTCATGTCCTCCAGGATCAAGGCACCCCTGGGTATTCATTTAAACCTGGTAGATTCAGTACAGGCAGGTCCTGTCACCTCCTTCCAGACTGAGCAAAGTGTCCCTGTATAAGCCCAAGGTTTCAAACAGCCAGCTCATGCACTAAGGACAGATCCTGGTCCCACAGACTGGATGCCTCCCAAACAGATAAGCTATTCAATGGTCTCACTTATCTAGATCCAGCTGGGGACTCCACAGCCTTTGGTTCATAATTCATGTGCTTCCATTCATTTGGCTATTTGTCCCTGTGCTTTTTGCAATCTTGGATTCAACAATTCATGCTCTTGCAGTCCCTCCTCTTTCTTGAGAGTTGGACACCTGGGGCTCCACCTGGGACCTGGCTGAGGATCTCTGCATCCACTTCCATCAGTTATTGGATGAGAGTTCCAAGACGACTGTTAGGGTGTTTAGTCATCTGATCACCAGACTAGGTCAGATCAGGCTTTCTCTCGACCATTGCCAGCAGTCTATAGAGGATATGTCATTGTGGATTTAAGGGGACCTCTCGAGCACTCTGCCTATTCCTGGTCTCATGTGGTGTTCATTTATCATCGTCTGTTATTCCTCATTCTCCCTTTCTGTTCTTGATCCAGCTGGGATCTCCTGCTCCCCTAAGCTTTCTTTCCCTAAAATCTTGCCCTTCATTACTCCCACTGTCATCCAGGTTGTTCATGTAGATCTCATCCCTTTCTCTGTCATTGGGTGATCCTTGGTTCTTTCCTAGGATCCCGTTTTCTAGGTAGCCTCCCTGGAGTTGTGTAGCAGTCTAGTTAGGGAAACTTTTATGACACCTGATGCAATTGCTTTCCTGCTTTTTTTGTTGTTACTTTTAGTCTTTGCTGTCTGGGTTATGACTTTAGTCTGGGCACCCTTTATACACCAGAATGCCACTGCTTAATTGTCAATATTTTCTTTTATTTAGTCAGCATATCCACTTTCCAGAAATAAGAATATATTTGGCAAAAGTGAAAAAGTCTCAAAACTTCTTGCTCTTTATACCTCCAGTCACTGGTAGTCACAGCTCTCATCTACTCAGTCTTCTAGCATGTGTTAACCTCCAATGGACCCTTCATTCCACAAAGAATGCAGTGGGGAAATGGTGGTCCCTAACCCTGACTACTGAGATGAGTTAGACTTATGGGTATTATTTCCAGTGCTGTCTATAGTGCTGACCCTAAGACTGGAGTTATAAAATCATGTTCAGATTTATTGTGCTTAGCACAATATAGTACTACCATTATATATTTATACATAGATTTGTTGACAGCTTGCTAATTCATATGTCTATTTCAAATATTGTTTTCTGAAAAGAAAGCATTTCATTCTTCCCTCAACAGCTTCTGTTTCATCAGATGCTTGCAAATTTTGTAGTTCACTTCTCCATAACAGTTAGGTCTGCTGAAGGAGTATGTGAACCACAGTGAGGTTAAAGGGTCATAGCACTGAGTCCATGTGCTGAAATGAAGTATGTGCCTTAACAGGTGAGAGTAGGCATTGAGACAAAGTCCATTCAGCTTGCCAGGGGATGGGCTCCAATCTGTCATGAGGAAGATTCCTTCAATTTGCAGCAGATCACTCTGGAGAGGTTTTCAAAGCCTGGAAAGGACAGGAGTGAGCCATTCATTCTCATTATAATTGCAAGGAAGAAAGCAGTACAAAGAATAGTAAACAAGGTTTTCCTCATGCTGGTCTCTAACCCCGGATATGAGTTACAGTCTCAATCTACAGATGGCTTTCATACACAGTCGTTAGTACAAAATACAAATTTCTCAAAAATGATACATTTTAAAACATTTCATGGGATAATCCAACTGAATGCCAGAGAAGATTTGTGCAACTCTTGTAAGACAGCTGTGAGTTCAGAATTATCAGGAGAGTGGCACTTACTCCGGTATGGCCCCCAAGCCTCTACCAGGCATTTTCTTTTAGGTCGAAGCAGATCATTTCTACAACTGTTCTTGCCAGCACTTGTGTCTCAACTTTCTGGCCTGATCACCTAAGAAAAGCTAGAGATACATTCCAAGATAGTCAAGGAAGAATGTTTAGAACAAAGACAGTAAGGAAAGGCTACTGAGAACTTCCTGAAAATCGTAGGGGAGCCACTTAGATGGCACACTATTTAAACCTCCTCAGGTGTTTGGTTGTGAATTTTTCCTTCCATTCTATACCAATCACAGGCTGAAACTAGCTTATAATCCATTTTAAATTGAAGACACAGACATTCCCCAACACCTGGTTTGACTTATTGACAATTCAGACAACAAATCCTTAAAATACTAATAAATTGACATGTAAGACAAAATTTGGAAGGTTACATCTAAAATATTTTAAGTTATATATATGTTACCAATTCCATCAACAGCAAACCAATGGTTTATCAGTCATTTTCTAACCCATGCTTGTAGACTTGTTAGTTTAGAAGATAGATCATCCTGAGTTTGCATCTGGTTTCTTTATATTGCTGTATAAAATCACGCAAGAGGTGATTCATCATCAGCCAATGCTCCAAAATCAATCTAGACAGCTAAATCCCCCTGCCTCTCTGTCTCTCTCCCTTTCTCTAAATAGTTCTTTCTCTGTTTCTCTCTCTGTGTCTCTGTGTGTGTCTATCTGTTTCTCTCTCTCTGTCTCTCCTCACACACACACATCTTTTCCCTCTTTTCTTCTCACTATGTCTTTCTCCACCTCCACCACTTTAATAATCATTTCATAATTTTTACATTGTGCCTCATTTTTTCTAAGTTGCATTCATTACTCTGATAAAATAACCATTTATTCTTAACAAAACTTAATTTTTTTTCCTTGGAAAGACCATCTGAGCTTCCTCATACTATACTCCTTCTTTCTGCCTCATATTGCTCTCACATTCCCCAGGAATTTTATCCATGTTCTATTTCTTTCCTCTTGTGGAAGCAGAACAGGCACCTTTCTCCTGAAGAATGTGACCACTTAACTTCTTGAGGGACCAGCCTACAGAGACCTTTGGCTGAATTCTCTTTGAACTCTCAGTCCCTCTCTTGTTGCCAGGACTTCTTTGCACAAGCTGGCTCAGTATATTCCATTAAATTAAATAATGAGAAAAAAAAGAGAGACAAAACCTGTGCTTGTCCTTTCATCCTTCTCCACAAACTCAGATATCTGCTTCCTTTAAGGGCCACATTGTTTAAACATTGCCAGCTCATTAACTCTCTTCTTAAGTTTCTACTCCATGTGTAGCCCATTTCAGTCAGTCTGGAAATCTGGATTTTCCCCTTCTTACTCCAATTAAAAGTTGATTGTGCCAAAATCATCAATCACCTACATATTTCAAGTGCAATAAATATTTCTCACTTTACAACATTCAAGTAGCAACTGTGAAACCATTGACAGTTCTTTGTTTCTGTAAGTGCTTTGCTACTAATTTACTATGGACTAAATTTTTGTGTATTCCTAAAATCCATATGTTGAATCCCCTCTATTTGGAGATGGGTTCTCTAAAGATAGAGTTTATGTTAAATAAGATAAGATTTGTACTGGATCAGAAAAGGATGGTATTCTTGTACAAAAGAGCCCTAGATGTACTTTTTTTTAACCTATCATATATATTTTTCATCTATTCATCATATGTTATCTATATGTCACATATCTATCATCAATAAGTTGCCTATCATCTCTTATCTATCATCTTTCTATTATCCATATGTATCGATCATCTACATATCTTTCATTTCTTTATCATCTATTATGTCTAACTTATTTTCTGTCTATTATCATCATCTATCTGTTTATCTGCCTGCCTGTCTGTCTATCTAACTCCCTCCCTATCTATCTCTTCTACTCCACATTTCCAGAAGACAGACATGTGAAGACAAACTAGACACATGTAATCTAGAAAGAAAAGATACCAATCATAACACCTTAGATTCCCAGCCTCCTGGACTATGAGAAAATATATTTCTGTTATTTCATTACTAAATGAGTGGTAACCTATCATGTCCATGCTAACAGACCATATAACCATTCCTTTCAGATTCTCCTCTAACTCTTCCATTGCTTTTTTTACAATCCCAGCATCTCGGACAAAGCACTGTCAATGTCAGGACCTATGTCTCCCCTGTTATTGGGCATATCCATGCATCTTAGTACAGTGTTCTAATAAATGTTTTTGTTCATGAATAATTGGCAAACACACAGTTTATAAGGTTCAGGTTATTATTTACGTAAGCAAAGAACAGACATAAAGTTTGTTTTATAACTCTTATTATCTTTTTCTTAGTGTATGCTCAATGAGTACAAAGGAATCTCATTTTTAATAGGCACATAATCACACCATAATTTTTTATGTGTCCTCTCTATTCTATTTGTTTGTTTGTTTGTTTTAGTGATAGGGATTGAACCCTGGGACTAGTGAATGCTAGGCAATCACTGTACCACTGAGCTACAACCCCTGCCCCTATTCTAAGCCTAAGAGGTGCATGTTGCATGTGAGCTGGGGAAGGAAGCCAGAGACTAGGGGTTTACAAAAGAAGAAATAGCTAACTTTGTTGTTGTATTCAAGTGGTAAAGAAGGAGCCTGGAGAAATGAGTATCATAAGTTAGTTTGAGGAAAACCATAAAGAACTTTGATAAGAAAAGTAATTCCACACACAATATTTTTTAATCAAAGGATGGTGGATTAATCAGAAATAAATATAAGAATATTTATAATTTGACCTTTGACCTAGTGGATAGGCATTACTGGTAGCTCATGATATGTATGTAATTTTATCTCAAACTGCATTCCTAATAACTGAGTGGCATATGCCTTCCTCATTTTCTTACTGTTCCCATGTTAGCATGAACGTTTTGTGTCTAATCTAAGTGCTCAGAACTATACTCTTTCCTTTCTTTTAAACTTGATTTTTTTTCAATCTGATATTTCACTTGCTTGCATATAGCATGCCCTTATTCAAAAGAAAATAAAACTGCCACATCATATTTTATACAAATTTACTATGTTTTTATTATTTATAACCAGAGGATTCAGAACATATGACTCAGTCTGCTATCTAACTAATTACAAACAAAAAGAATTAAAAATCAAATAGTTTAAGAATGAGGGTATTGGTGGGTATTCCCCTTTTCAAACAGATCATAAATAATAGTCCAGTTTAACAAGGTAACATTTGGTTAGACTAGCATTCATTTTAAAGTATTTTCAAAGTAGCACTGAGCTGTTCAGTTAGTCATGAGGAGTATCAGTTTACATGTGCCTTGAAGGCTTTCCAGGCTTAAACTCTTCTGTGCCTGACACATAAAGATTAAAATCTATGGACTTCAGCCACCTATTTGTCTATTTATTACAACAAATTTAAAACAATCATTTAAGCCAAATATTTGGCCTACTTAAAAGCCCAATAATGAAATCGTCTCAAACAATCATGGACAAATCCCTTTCTTACTAGACCCATGGTGGGTAACTCAGGCTCACAGCACTGAGCAGCTGGGCCCACAGCCCTTTGCTGCCAAGGCTACATGAAAACACACCAGCTCCCCAGAAATCAGTCAAGAAAAACTGTATCTCAGAGTATTTTCAGAGAATAAATGGTCTACCCTTTCCTCCAGGTTTCTTAAGAAAAACACTTATGGTGAGCCAAGGATCAGCCAAACCGTGGCAACTGGCAGCTGCACAATGGCAGAACTGCTTTGGAATGAGTAGCTCTGGTTTTGACCTCATCAGCCTACCTGAGGTCTACTCAGAAAGGATGCAGCAAGGCACACTGTGAGGTCTTGCGGGAACTTGTTTCCAAAAACCCTGTTAATTGCTTCACAATATTTTATTATTTTTTAATGAGAAAAACAAATCCCGGGGGTATTTCCATAATTTTGAATAACTTGAGTAATAATTACATTATTTTGATTTGTTTTTCTGTCTTCCTTTGACCATTTTCAGTTTGTTATCTCTTTCTTTGTTATAGATTCACCCTGATAAACATTGCTGAAATAACAAGGTATAATAAGGTCAAAGATTAATAGATCAATGGGTAGATAAATGATAGACAGATATATAATAGATAAATTATATACACATATTCAAGGATATATATACATATTCTTTTATAGTGTGAGACTCCCCCTTCCAGCTACTTCCTATACTTACGTTATTTGCCTTTGTTGAGAATGTTATCCTAAACCAAAAAATACAAACAATAATAATAATTTTACAACAGTGGAAAGCATAGGGAAGATACTAGTGAGTATGAAGATTGATATCCAAGTAATATATTACTTTATCACAGCAATTTAGCAGTGATCTCTGCCCTCTAACCACAGATCCATAGTTATACATAACTTTAAGTCAACTTCAACCTAGTTTAAATTAGATGTGAATTCTACATTCTCACATTACTCCCCTTACTGACTTTCTCTGACAACTACTAAGTATGTGGCAGCTTTCTCTAATCCTTTTCTCTGTGCTCAGCAAAAACATAATGAACTCATTCTCTCTACTACATTGACAATATATAAACAAATGAAGTGGCTCATTTTCTTGGAACAAAGGGTGTCTAAGTTGGTATTACAGAATCCACCCCATCTATTACTTGGACACCAAATGAAAGAATTAATAATTAATTATAGAAATTTAAAAGTAAATACATGCAATGACAAAATTAATTAAGATGATAAAGGGGTTTTAGAAATTATGGAATAAGATAATAGTGCAAAGCAGGTTATAAATATAAGCATGTTATAGAAAACATATAGATGAGTTTGGAGCAGTAAATATAATAATAGCAATAATATTTAGCATTTGCTAAGCATTTGCATTCAAAAGTTTCAGCTCATTAAGTCCTCACATAAATAACTTGGTTACTTAGCATTTGCTAAATGTACCTATTATTATTTCTGCTATTTTCCATCTAGTTGTTATTTGTGTTTAAGTAATCTCTTTCAGTTGTAAATATAAGTCGAAGCTGAAATAAGAGATATAACACAGACATCCTGTAATACCTGATATAAACCACACAATAGTGAAAATAGGTGTCTGCAGAATTGGAGGCCAGGTACTAATCTGATGGTTCTTAGTTATACTAAGTCATATAGACAACTAAGCCAAGTAAATACTTACTAGATGCCAATGGAGTAAACAAGTCCCCTCTCCTGCTCTCCTCACTACCAATCAGAATGCCCATGGGCTGTAAGGTAATTTTGAGTGATAAAGCAATAGTGCCTGTGGCTTCCTGGTGCCCCAAGAAACCAGAGAGCACTACTATAGGAATGAAAGGCTGCGGGAGGAATAAGGTGTTGAGCATCTTTTCCCACATACCCAAGGCATGCTCTGTGGGAATGATATCAAAATCCAAGGTGCTTACCCAAAATTCAAGCCAATCTCACCACAGAGTGGTTTTACCCCATCTGCCTGCAGTGCCATCATCTGAACAGCCCAGGCACTGGTGGATTAACCCTCTGAGAAGAGTCATTCTGGAGATTAGTCCCATTTCTCAAGGCTTTGAGGAGTTACATGTATTTGCCTTGACTCCTTCACTGTGACTCTTAAGGAGATCTCTCACTTTATAAACTCCTTTATTGGTTGATATCTTTAAAAGTAAAAATTTAAAAGAATAAAATAAAGACTTAAAATTTATAGATAATATGACTCAGATAAAAATGTACTGTGTAAATGGTAAGTAGTAAAGATAAATCTTAGACAAAGAAATGAAGGTTTTTGGACCACAATATGATGCTGTTTTCATGTCAAACAAAATAAAAACAAATGTAAACCTAGCAACTTCAACATGAACTAAACTATTTTAAAGAAATCAGCCTTGGTTTCTAAATATGCACGTTTCCAAAACATGGTCCAGAATAAGAAAAATTGAGCAAAAAGAACAAAGCAGTTAATGTCATGAGACAGAAAAGTGATATTATTGCCAGCATAATCACTTGAATCATTTGCTAACTCCTGAATTTGTAATAGCTTCTTTCAACTCACTGCATGGCTTGCTGAATATCTTTGCACAAATAGAAAAATAAAACACTAATTTCTGTGATCTTGCTACTCAGGAAG
The DNA here is from genome assembly GCF_903995425.1 of Onychomys torridus. Classification (NCBI taxonomy): domain Eukaryota; kingdom Metazoa; phylum Chordata; class Mammalia; order Rodentia; family Cricetidae; genus Onychomys; species Onychomys torridus. The sequence continues at coordinate 2,719,696 of NC_050459.1, read as the reverse complement.
CTGAAGACATAAGAGATAGTGAGATGGTGACTTAGAAAAAACTAAGAAAGATGGTATATTATTAAGCATTAATAATCAGACTAAGAAATCAAAGTAAGTAAAGAATATTAATGGATGGGGAATTGCATGTATCCATCTTGGGAAATCCTGATCATCTCAAAGCACAGTGTAATTCCTTACTATATTTTAAGGAAGGTTTTTTTTTCCATTCTAGTGTTATATTTTATCAAGTAGTAACACTGACACATATTCAAATGACAGATCATAAGGAGTACATGATTTTTCCAGGGGTTAGTTATTTATATTTTAGTTGTACACTGGTATTATGATCTTTCAAGTAAAAGAAACTGCTAATTTATCCGGTGCCATATAATTTAGAAGTATAGGAAGTTTCTGTTTTCTCCTTGTCATGGAAGCTGGACTTGTCATAACAAACAGAAATCACTTTCAATGAATGTGCTTATTTCTAAAAAGCAACACTTATTCTTTGATGCCAGTTTCTCAACCAATTTAGGAGACTTCAGTCGGTGGGAGGTAGAACTTTATGGGACTTCAACTTTTTGCAGGAATTTTAAGAAAATCCTACTAAGGTTTACACCATGGTATACTGTATCATCAGCTAATCGTTATTTCAGAATGTTTTCTTTTCATCTTCTCTCTCCCTCTCTCTCTCTCTCTCTCTCTCTCTCTCTCTCTCTCTCTCTCTCTCTCTCTCTCTCCCTTTTAGTGTGTCTCTCTGTCTATCTTTCTGTCTCTCCGTGTGTTTGTGTGTGTGTGTGTGGGGGGGGGTGTTTCTCTAATCCTCTAATCCTCTCCATGGTTACTTTCTGAATTATAATACTTAAAGAATATGGGACACAATCCTCCAACCCTAGGTTTTGTCTTTCAGTGAGTAAAGTTGTTACTTATAATATAATAGAAAATGTATTTGCAGCTCTAACTCTTGCTATGCAGATGAAGAATGTGGCTCCTTTTACCTTCTGACTGACAACAGATGAGACAAGTGTGGAGTAAAAAAATGTCCTTATATTCAGTGATAGCTTTCGTTCAGACCATGTCACAGGTATAATAGGAAATTATTACCTCTTTTATCATTTTAAATTAAAATATTTGTTACTTCTTTACAAAATCTTGTCTTACCTTCTAAATCTTTTGCCAAAGAAACATGTAAGCACTTGTTTTCTAAAAAAATTTTTTACCATTTTTTTTTTACCATTGTGCTGGAAATCCAGAACTACTTTATTATAAAAGCTGAAACTGTAGTTGATCAAGATAATGTACAATCTAAACAGTATTTTCAAAGTCCTAAAAGAATGGTCCCATTAAATTGATATTCTTCTTAAAAGGATACTAGAAGCATGCCTTAAATTTAGGATTTTTCTTTCTTATCCACTTTGGTCCTCTTCACTAAAAATAATAAAATAAAAGATAAAGAAAGACTATGAAACATAATTTAAATGATTCCACTTTTTGACAACATCACTCTTAGCCAGCAGTGTCACTGGGCATAGCTGAAGCCGTTATCCCCATATAGATTCTGAATGACCACTGTAAATGCCTGTCCTGTGAATCTTGGCCAGACACCATGTACAGAAAACACTCCCCAGCTCCTGGGGATCAGTTGTATTATGACACATTTCACTTTCTGGATTTATGGAGCTGTCTAAATTCTCACTAATAATCATGAGGTAATGAATCCCTTTGGTCAGGTAGCCAGAGGCTCTAAAATGGATTGTTTGTTTTTAGGAGGAAAAAAAGTAAGTGAACACAGAAGCAATACCAATGCGTAGCTCAATGCTCTCCTTAGTTTCTTTTCTGTTATTAAAATAATCTGATTGTTTCCATAGCACATACACGTTTTCCACCTGAAAATAAAATGCAAAATAAAATGGCATACTGGCAGCTCTTCCAAGGAAGTATGCATTCAAAGTGATCACTGTGTGATGTATTTGCTAAAACTGAAATGAATTAATTTTACACTGAGGTTCACATCATACACCAAATTCATTTTCTCTAGCCCTGTGCAGGTAGCAGAGGTACAAACCAAATAAAGCAAACCAATAAAACCCCTGCCCACCTTCCTGCAAGTCCACAGTCTCAACAAAAAAAGTAACAAATGACAGGCTTACTTATGTTTTCATAAAACCATCTTCTCTGGGTTTCTTATGAAAGTCTAGTAACTCAGTAACAATACAGAATTTCTTTCTCTTTAGGACTAACACAGACTAAAATCACTGTATATAGCATTACTAACACAAGACAAACTGCAGCTAAACATGCTAACCCCTTTCTCTTGTTATATAGGAAATATTCATGTCATATCTGTTATATGAAAATACCTAGATTAATTTTGGTAATTAAAAAATCTATGTGCCTCTCTCTGTCTCTCTATGCCTCTCTCCCCTTTTCTCTCTCTCTCCTCTCTCTCTCTCTCTCTCTCTCTCTCTCTCTCTCTCTCTCTCTCTCTCTCTCTCTCTCTCTCTCTCTCTCTCTCTCTCTCTCTGAGGGATGAGGAGGGCACGGAGCCAGCAGACAAACTCAGGGGTTGGCCATCACACTAATATAGGTTCTCTTACTGTTTACCACCATATATGTCAGGCTAGCTTACTCTAGCATGCCACAAATTCTCCTGTCTCTACCTCTCATCCTTCCTTCTAATCCCTATGATAACAGGTTCTGAGGCTTCAACTCAGACCCTCACATTTGCATGGCAGGCGCTTTATCCATTGAGCTGTCTCCCCAGGTCTTTTCCCTTTTCCCTAGGATCTCATTTTTCCCAGGCTGGCCTTGTATTTCTGTGTAGCAGAAGATGACCTTGAATGTCTGATCCTCCTGGCTGTACTTCTGGAGTGGTAGGATTTCATGTGTTTAGTATATTCAGTAATTGGACTCAAACCCAGGGTTAACTGCATGTTCGTAAGCAATGTACCAACTGAGTTACAGTCCAACCCCAAACTGAGACTATGACAAATGGCCAGGGTCCCAGATTTGGATATTGTCAGTGCTAGAAGCAGCACAGAGATTCTAACCCCTGTGGCTGAACACACCAAGACACTGGGGAGACCTCACACTGTCACGCATCCATGAGCTTGGGACAGTCATTGGTCTCTTGTTTTCTTTACTGAATTTCTTGCTGTATTTTTTTAAGACTGTCTCAGAAAACATCAGAGACGAAAAAGAAAAAAGAAAAAAGAAATGCTTTCCTTCTTCCTTTCCCTCCATACAGGGCCTATTTCCATCATATATGTAGTGCTGTCAATTTATTATCTTAAAAATGATCTCAGGTATCCAAACAGCTCTAAAAATTTGAAGTGATCCAAGTTATGTTTTATTTGAAAGCTGCCTTAAATAAAGAAATTCTTTACACTCTACAGACAAAACAGTTATCAGGAAATGTGAGAAACCTTTGAAAACAGTGACCTAGATAGATGCAATTATGTTAGGATTTTAATATCTCCATATTGGAGTGGTCCACAATCAGCCCAGTTATAACTGCACTTTTCTTCTATTTCTTCAAGGCAGGGCATTACTCTTATTGCTCCGTTTCTAATTGCCACACCTGAAGACGACCTATTTGCTCTTTTAGTTTCCACCCAGGCAGAGGCTGAGTCATTGTGCAGGCAATTTGCTTCCAGAACGTCCTTGGGGGATTGCTCTCCTTCCTTGCTTGCAGTTGCCCTGTACATTCTATAATAGAGCTCTGCCTTCATTCCTGTGCACATTTCCATCTGGGCTAAAACTGAATTACATGAGGTATAGCTTTAAAGTTGGACTCATTCTGTATTATAAATGGTTCTTGGCTGACAGTGATGAAACTCCTCAAATGTCTGATGGGACATTGTTGACAAAGATAAATCTCCCAGCATGTGTGCAGGCAGGCTTTGTCTGAGTTGGGGAAAAGTCAGTCATGCTGGAACTTGAGCATACAGGTCACCTCTGGATAAAACTGATTTCAGCTGTTATTGACATGTTATTGTTTTCCATCAAATGATGACTGTGATCTATAGGATTTGAATGACTCTACACTCACGCTATAATAAAATAGTACTTGAACCCCTGTTCCTCTTGCCTCTGCATTCTTAGTACTGGCATCACAGGTACTTGCTACCACAATGGTTTTAGGTTTTGGGTGGTGCTAAGGATCATTCCCAGGGATGGGAGGTAGGCAAGCACTTTACCAACTAAACTACATTCCCAGTCCATCCTTTTTTTTTTTTTTTTTTTTTTTTTTAATCACTTGTGAATAGGCTGCTGTTTTCATGGTATGCCTTCATATACTGGTATGAGCTTCCAGAGAACAGAGATGTTTTATGACCATATGAAGAACATTCTCTAGCATTTCAGAGGTCCTATAGCATCTAGTATAAATATATTATCATTTTAAATGCTGCTTTTTTCTTTTTTTTTTTTTTTTTTTTTTTTTTTGCCGGAGCCAAGGACCAAACTCAGCTAAATCCCCAAACCCAGCTAAATCCCCAACCCCTTTAAATGCATTTTTAATAATCGAATGATTGATCTATATTTTCTGTGAGATCCAAAGTTCTAAAGGAGAAAATAAAATGATAAATAACTGAATAAACTCCATATGTTTTGGCTTAAAGAAAAATATAATTACTATCAAATATTGAGGAATATATATTTATTTTCCCAAATGGGATCTGATCACATCACATATTTTTGTTGACTTCATCATTGCTCCCAGACTTTAAACAAGGACCTCCACCCTAGATCTAATCCCACCTGTGTGTCTAGTGCCATTTTTGCCTCTTCTCTTGGGATTAAGTCATGAGAACAATGGGCTGTCACTCCTATGTAGTGGCTCTAGGCTCACTGCCTTTACAATGTGCACCCTCGCTATGTGCGTTAAAACTTCCTCAGATCCAGGTGCAGCTCAGGTTTCCCAGGCCAGTTTGATTGATTCTCCAGATGAGGAAAGGGTGTACTTCAGCTCATCACACCTGTGGACTGGGCCTTCCCTCTCCATGTTTCTGTGTAGAACTTTCTGTTGTTAGTTGTATTTCCCTGACAAAACTATTAGCCTCTTGAGCACAAACATTTCTTATTCGTCTTTTATTCCCTTGGCTTGATGAGGTGCTTGACTCACAGGAAGCACAGAATGAATGGAAATTGACCTTAGCTGAACTTTCTGGAATAAGCTAGCTCAATGAGATTAGACATCACTTTTCCCCACACAGCCTATCACAGCCTTCAAACTTTAATAGAGTAAAACTCTTTGCTTTTAAATGAGGAAATAACAATAAGCAAAATAACATTCCTTATTTTGAATTTTCTTGTTTGTATCAAAAATTGAATGTCAAGCATTTAAACTATTTACTGTTTCAGGGGGGGCTGTTGGATTTTCCTGGAAGTTGTCCATGGGTTAATTTCCTAACTGAAACTGACTTTATAATTGATCTGTCTTTGCTCTGGTAAGAAAAAAAATCAATTAAATTATATTTTTATTTTTTTCATTGTGGGCATTTCAGTTCCACATATGTTTAAAATTAAGTTTATTTATTACCTCATGGCTCAACTTATTAATAGAAATATAAAATCACCAAGAGTAGCCAGTCCACAAATTCTTTCTCTTAGTTTAGAAGAACTGTTCCCAAAACAAGCTGGGAAATTCATGTGCATTTTTGTTGTTGAGGACACATCTGTTCATCTTACATCTTTCCTTAATCACAAAAAAATTGAATTGAAATAAAAATATTGTTACATTGTAACCAGAGTAAAACATTGGCAAGCACTTATCCAGCCAGGCTTTTATCACAGACAAGGGGAAGAGGTCAAGCTCAGACCTAATATAGTCTCAGACAGTACCTGTGTTATAAAAATCATCAGAATAACAAACAAAGTATAATATAATATATAAATATTTAAGAATCTAAATTAAAAGGAGCCTCTTAGTATTTAAAAAGTAGCATATCTAAAGCACAAAACAAAGAAATGACAGAAAAGTCATTTATGAAATCTGACCTAGACATGCAGGAGGACAGTGTAATAAGCCCTGAGTGATGACTGCAATCAGACCTCTATGACAGGCCACTGAGATCTGAAATGAAAAACTGAATTATTACTAAATAAAAGGATTGGGTTTCATTGCTGAATTGATTCACATATTTAAGAAAATTTAGTTACATTTAGGGGTTATATTGAAGGTCAAAGAATAATATTGAAGCCTTTTGCCTATGTCTTGCTGCTGGAGAGGGACTCTCTGTGCTTAGAAGCTTAGCTTGCTTCTTCAGACTTCTAGGAAAGCATACATTTTCTGGAACTACATAGAGCCCAAGATATGTTGGGACAGGAAGAGAGAATATCTCAACATGGCTGCAACCATCATTGCGGCAGACATCAATAATCAGTCAATCCCAGTTCTCACCTTTGATTTACCCTGTGAGCTCAGCTCTGTTTCCTCTGGATTGTCTTCAGTATTCCACTGTTCACTCCCTCTGCATCATAATTCTATCATTAATGCTTCATTCTTTCTTTTCAAGTAATTTATTTTTGTATGTTTTGTTCACTAATCCTAAAAACAAACGATTACCTTATCCTTTGGAAATAAAAGACAAAATAAGTGCCTAACACTTCAACATGTGTGGTCATTGTAGTGTATAGTTCTGTGCCTCCCTTCTATTTCTAGAACATCCTAAAGAGAAAGGAATGATTTTAAAAAAATGTTTTATTTTGAACCAACAAGTTCCATTACACTATTCTCTTATATCTTATTAGAGCAGCATCAACACAGTGAACAGTGCAAATGCCACTAGCTGCCCGCTGCTCTAGCATTGGCCTATTCCTTGTTTGTTTTGTTTTTGCTTTTGTCATTTTGTGTTTGCAGATATGTTTTCTGGCTATGTCACTGCCATGCGCATTACTAAAATTCAATTACAAAGACACATGGTGAATAATGAGATTGTAAGCAGCAAGCACTGGAAACCCCACATTATCTGCAGAATCATCATCATCCTTTTTACACTTAGTTTGAAGTTGGGAAGTCATGAATGAAGGAAACTTCACAAATTGCCAAACAACTGACATTGCATGTAATAACCTTTGAGGTCTAAGGAGCCCTTCAGTAAGCATTCCCCTCTACTCATTGCCTAAGTAATATGTTAAATTCCTAAAAAAAAAATGCTGTTGTTGTTTTTTTTCCATTTACATTTAGCGCTTTTCCATATAATAGCACAAATATAATTAAAATGCTTATATATTGGCTGTCTTTTTCTCTTGAATAAAATAAAAGACATTGGAGAAACAAAGATTAGTTGTAGTTATCAATACTATCTGATTAATTTTTTTTCTTTCTGATTTTCCAGAGAGCCACTTTTTTTTTTCCAAATGAATAATTCTTAAAAGTTACTTGATATGTTTCCAACATTTGTCAGATGATGCAAGGAATGTCTTTGTTAGTTTGGCCCTCTGTTCTTAAAATGGTTAGTTTAAATCAGTCATTTAACCTTAAAACCAGAAAATGTTCTGTATCCACTGACATTATCAATGGATAGCACACAACAGAAGCAGACTAAGATGTTTTTTGCTAAATCTTCACAGTAAAGTGACAATTCACTTCTTAACAATAAAGAATCAGGGAAATTAAAACTACTCTGTGTAGAACGGTTTACAATTTACCCATTTTGTTCTTGGATTTCAGTAATATTTCTGTTTAATTACACTGCTGAGTACAAAGAATTATAATTTTTGGGTCTTTTCAATATATATATATATATATATATATATATATATATATATATATATATATAGAGAGAGAGAGAGAGAGAGAGAGAGAGAGAGAGATTTTACCGTCCTGGGCTGAAGGTGTGTGCTATGTGTTTAATACAGATGTCTTTCTTTCTCTTTTGAATACTTGTCTTTTAAAGATTTATTTACTTTTACTTCATGTGTATGTTTTGCCTGCATTTACATTTGTGCACCAAACACATGCAGTGTCCCAGAGACCAGAAGAGGAGTTAGATCCCCAACCATTGCATTTACAAATGGTTGTGAGCTGCCACCATGGTGCTGGGAATCTAAACCCAAGTTTCATGGAAAAGAAGCTAGTGCTTGTAACTGTTGAGCTGTCTCTCCAGCCCCTGTATTCCTTTTTGAACAACACAAAAATGCTTTACAGATATTTGTTTAGTTTCTCCTACCTTCCCACAGCACATGATGTTATGGATTGTAGAATTTAGTCCTCTGTGCTACCATCATGCATGTATCCCTATCACTTAGCAAGGGACTACTGAACATCAGGATATTTTACTGTTTACAGCATTAACCATGGCCTTTGCACTTTATAAGTGTCTGCTAAATATCAACTGACTATGTTTATATTGAAGAATGGAAATCATGTTTCTTGTGAGAGTCCTGAAATTTTTTTCTGACTAATTGATGTTGAACCACTCCTCAGGACAATTCTTCAAATGGCCTTGGACCAACTCAGTCCTTCTTCCATTTCCTGATCATAGTTCTCAAGAATAACTGAACAGGGTATCAAGTATCAGCACACTAAAATATGGTGTCACTGATTGAAACCACATAGATGTAGTTCTCCCATTAAGACAAGGCATCATTTAAGCCTTTAGCCCAATGAGTCACATGCCTCAATGTATGTGATGCATACTGAGCTATATTTTGGGGTCCACTGTAATGCAATTATGTTACTGAGAAAAGACTTTATGAACATTGGGAAATTTCCTCAGACCTAGTTATAAGAAATCCAGGCTTTCTCCTCTCTCTACCTCCTCTTTGTAGGTAATGATATCTGTTTTGTGAAACTTAGTGTTTCTAGTTATATTCTTCTTGAGTCATTTAAGTGAGGCTCTAATTCTGAGCAAGAACCAAGGCATTTATCAAAATGTCTCTTTAACTTTTTTTTTTTGTCAGAATGCACACCTTAACAATATTAAATGAACTTGTTAAATTTAATTAACATTTTTCATTTATTTTACATACAGACCAGTTTCCCTTCCCTCCTCTCCTCCCATTCTGCTCTCATCCTGCACCCCACCTCCCATCTATGCCCCTCCCCATCTACTCCATCTCAGAATCCATTCAGAAAGGGGCAGGCCTCCCATAAGCTTGAAGAAAGTATGGCACATCAAGTAGAGGCAAGACTGAGTTCCTCCTCCTGTATCAAGGCTGAGCTAGATAACCCAGCATGGGGAACAGGGACCCAAAAGCCAGCTAAGCACTAGGGACATGTCCTGATCTCACTGCTAGTGGCCTTACAAACAGACCAAGCTACTCAACTGTCACACACACACACACACACACACACACACACACACACACACGCAGAGGGCCTAGGGTGGTCCCTTGCAGGCTCCCTAACTACTGGTTCAGAGTCCATGAGCTCCCCTGAGCTTAAGTCAGATGTCTCTATAGGTTCCCCAGTCATGATCTTGAAACCCCTGGCTCTAACAGTCCTTCTTCCCTTTCCTCAGCAGAACTTTCAGAGCTTGGTCCAATGCTTGGCTATGGATCTCTGCATCTGCTTCCATCAGTTACTGGATAAAGGCTCTCTTATGACAATTAGGGGAGTCACCTATCTGATTACAAAAGATGTCCAGTTCAAGCATCCTCTTCACTATTGCTAGGAGTCTTAGCTGGGGTCATCCTTGTGGATTCCTGGGGGTTTCTCTGGCACCAGGTTTCTCTTTAATCCTGAAGTGCTCCCCCCATCAAGATACCTTTTTCTTTACTCTCCCATTCTATCACACCCCCAACCCATCTCCCACACTCAGCCAACCCAACCTGCTCCCTCAAGTTTCCATCCTCCAACCCCCACTCTACTCCCAGGTTACTAAGAAGAGGTCTTCTATTTCCACTTACAAGGGAAATTCATGAATCCCTCTTGGGGCTTCCTTGTTATCTAACCTCTCTGGGTCTGTGGATGGTAGGTTGGTTATCCTATACTTTACTCCTAATATCTACTTATGAGTGAGTACATACTCTGTGTTTGCATTTCTATGTCTGGGCTACCTCACTCAAAATGATTTTTTCTAGTTTCATCCATTTGCCTTCAAATTTCATGAAGTTGTTGTTTTTTACAACTGAGTAATATTCCACATTTTCTTTATCCATTCTTCAGTTGAGGAGCATCTATGTTTTTTCCAGTTTCTGGATATTATGAATTATGCTGCTATGAACATAGTTGAGGAAGTATCCTTGTGGTATGATTGAGCACTCTTTGGGTGTACTCCCAAGATTGGTATAGCTGGATATTGAGGTAGATTGATTCCCAATTTTCTGAGAAACCACCATATTGACTTGGTTTCCAAAGAGGCTATACAGGTTTGCACTCCCATCAGCAGTGTTTTTGATCTTAACCATTCTGACAGGTATTAGATGGTATCTCAGATTTATTTTGATTTGTATTTTCCTAATGAATAAGAATGCTGAACAATTTTTTGAGTATTTTGGCCATTTAAGATTCTTCTTTTGAGAATTCTCTGTTTAGATCTGTACACCATTTTTTAATTGGATTATTTGGTATTTTGCTGTCTGGTTTCTTGAGTTCTTCATATATTTCAGAGATCAGCCCTCTGTCAGGTGTAGGGTTAGTGAAGATCTTTTCCCATCCTGTCCTGCACAATAAAGGAACTTCTAGAGGTATTAACATCCCTGACTTCAAGCTCTACTATTGAGCTATAGTAATAAAAACAGCTTGGCATTGGCATAAAAACAGACATGCAGATCAATGGAATTAAATCAAAGACCCTGATATAAATCCACATACTTATGAACACCTGATTTTTTTACAAAGAAGCCAAAATTATACAATGGAAAAAAGAAAGCATCTTCAACAAATGGTATTGGCATAACTGGATGTCAGCATGTAGAAGATTGCAAATAGATCCATATCTATCACCCTACACAGAATTAAAGTCCAAATGGATCAAAGACCTCAACATAAATCCTGCTACACTGAACCTGATGAAAGAGAAATTGGGAAGTAGTCTTGAACACATTGGCACAGGATACTGCTTCCTAAATATAACACCAGTAGCACAGACACTGAGATTGAAAATTACTAAATGAATTACTCAAACTGAAAAGCCTCTATAAAGCAAAGGACACTGTCAATAAATAAACTTTTTAACCCTGTTTAAATTAGAACATAATTCTGTATGTTATTGATTAAGAGAATATCAAGTGTGCTCTGCTTTATCAAATATATTTTATTAAACAGTCAACTTAAAATATTTTTTCCCATGGCTAAGTTATGGGTAACACCATTCTGAAATGCCTTTCACACCATTACATTTTTTTGGATCAAAACATAAGCATTGTTATTCACTCTTCGACATCTGCCCTGAAGCAGCCCTCAGTGAACTGATCAATACCAGCTCAGGGACATGACAATTGAATGTCCCAAGTACTTAGAAGCATTAGCTCATCCTATCTCTACAATGAGCATTCTGTACCCTGAAATTCCATGATGTATATGGAGCCCAGATCATATACTTATTGTTGTGAGAAGTCTAAATTGCTCATTATCTACTATTTTATATATAATTCATAAGTAGTTTATAGTCTTTAATTTTTTTCTTTCTTCTCTCTCTCTTTTTTCTTTTCTTTCTTTCTTTCTTTCTTTCTTTCTTTCTTTCTTTCTTTCCTTTCTTTTTCCTTTTTGAGATGGGATCTCACTGTGTAGCCCTAGTAGGCCAAAAAAAGTCCATGTAAACTCACAGCAATCTACATGCTTCCCAAGAAGGACTGGCCCCACACCCAGTGTTAATATTTTCTTCTTGATTATATTTTGAAAATCCATCATCACTTTTGTTTCTCAATGTTAACAGTTATATATCACATATTCAATATATATATATTGTTTAAATCTACATCACCTCTAGAGTAGGGAGGTGAGCCACAGAAGCCCTATCTGAGAAAGAGCCAACATGCAGAAAGAAGCCAGTGACTTTGTTGCCTTTGGGGATGAGGTTCAGACATGCCCACTGTTTTCCACTAGCCACAACTATTACCCTTTAAAATAAGGTTTGCTGAATTCAAGATTGAACCAATCTGGTAACTCACTAAAATCTTCCAGCAATAATACATATTAATGTTCCATATATAACCAGGCTTTTTTCTATTTTATATTTTTTAGTTACATGTCCTCTTATGTAATCTATGATTAGCTACATAATCATGTATTTTGTGTCCATTACACTAAACTCACTTGAAAAAATTAATGTTTATACATAGCCAAAGAAATAAAACAATAGCTACATAACTACTCTCTCTTCCTTTAATGAGATTTTTCTAAATGCAACTAATAGCAAAAAAAGGTGTGTATTTATAATGTATTTAATATATTTTATATATTACTATTTGTTTTGCTTTCTTCATTATGGCTCTCTAGACAAAGTTTCTCTTGATTTTCCTTTGCCTCATCCCCACAGTATACATTCATTTATAATTCTTTATAATTCTATTGAAAATGTTTATTTACTCTTTGTTTCCTTCTAAACAGGTAAATTCATAAGCAATGACCTCACAGTATTTTAGAAACATTGATGCTCATATCTCAAAATATTTCTATACCTATGTAGTATGAATTTATTATACTTTCTCTAAAATTTTCATCTTCTGAAACAAAACCTTTCTGTGACTCAAAATGTAGGAAAATGAGAAATCATATTTTATTATTAAGGGTTTGAAAAGTGACTGATTATGGGCAAAGTAAAAATCCTTTCATACCTTGGTATATTCCCTGAATAGTCCTCATTTCAAGTTGTGCATCATGCTTTCCAATTTCCAATGATTCAAGAACAATTCTAACAGCATTCATTGAACTTGACAAATCTTACTTGGTTTATAACTACTAAGTTGCCCATAAAACTAGTACTAGAGAAAACAGTGATAAGATTTTCATCAATGTGATCTTCTCTTAAGAAGCTACTCTGCTAGGTAGTATGCCTGCGTCTTTGATTACTATTCACATCCAGAAAAATAGAGAATAGTCAGAATCTGTTCCAAAAGAATCTAAAAATTATTTCAACTTAAATTTCTCATCCTGTATCTATCAACTAAGACCAATGCACCAATGAAATCATGTCTTATATCTTAGAAAAAAAAATGTTCAATTAACATATGGAAATCAAAGCTCAGCCACAGGTTATTGTCTTATGATTGTAGCACCTGAGAACATATACATGAATTTTCAAACATGTCAGGAGAATCTTAATGGCTTATACAACTTATAACACATTTTCATTTTCTTTGCACTGATATTTTTAAAGAAAATGTTAGTAAATTATTGCTGCCTAAATTTCTACCTCAGAATTTTACAAATCTCATTATAACTTCATATGTGCCCTATTAGTCTTACTGTCTGTATCAGACCAGAGCATGCCTGATAGTTCAGTTGAATTCCAACCAAGTGAAAATGTATTTTACTGGCCTAAGTTCCATATGTACATACTGGTATCTCAACTGGAAATAAAAGGTCTATTTTGAAAATATTTATGAAAATCATTTTTGTCCTCAAAAAAAAAAAAAAAACAGTTGAACTTGAACAGTCATGGTGACAAAGAGGATGTCATCACAGTTAACTTCTTGGTATTGTAGACACTCCCAAGCTACTTCTTTGTAACTATGCACTGAACAGATGTACATTTACAAGCTTTTCAGAACACATATTTGAAGGCAAACATTCCAAAAAAATCTGTCATGCATTTAGTTTCCCCAATAACCTTTTATGTCCTTAAAGAAGCACCTGCTAAATTATGTTTACCAACCTATGGTTTGTAATTTGTATATACATTTTTTAGCCAAAGTAATTTCAACAGCTAAAGAGAAAAACATAATCATGTCTGTTGTGTGAAAATTGTGCTATTTGTTGTGATTCATTTGTTTGGGTGTGTTTTGCCCTGCTTTAACAATGGCCCTCTTCTCTTCCTGTGAGGTGGACACAAGAATATAATTGCATATGACATTTATAGAGAACAACTGTATTTTCACCTCCAATTAATGCTTAGTGTGTTGTTAAATCCTACCGTGAAATTTCAAGTCCTCTCCCCTGCTGCTGAATGGCTGTGAGTGTTCCCTGTATCAGCTAAAATCTGCATGGCTTCCAAATTGTGCTGGCTCAGTTGGGTCTGGATGAAGGACTGAGCAGGCATTGTTGTTTCCTAATCACTAGTGCTGCAATTTGTCTTGGCTACATTTTCATGCTGAGTTACACTGGAATTTCACATATTTTGCATGAGGATAAATCTTCAGTCCTCCATTGTATGGAGGAAAGAAGATGAAAACAATTATATACTGCAAGTTCAAAATCCTCCAGTCCTAGTCTCCTGTAGAAGAAAAATAAAGTGGCTGAGTGGTGGAATTCTGAAGTTTGACTTGGAGAAAGGTGTCTGAATCAAATTTCCTGTTCTGTTGTTTTTACTTTGTGCAATGCCACTATGATAATAGTTCTCATGTTACCCCTATAGCTCCAGTCATGCTTTACAGCCATTCACTCACAAGCTACGGTTTAGCTTATATGACAGTCTTTTCTTCTTGCACAACAGGCAGAAAGCAAGACTTAAGCTTAATTGCACTGTCATGAGAAAGGGCCAAACTAAGTGACTTGATCAAAAACTATGGAACTAAGAATAGCTGGTGAAACAGAAGCAATAGAAGTACATCTTCACAAAATGCTTCCGAAGGTCATAGCCATCATTAATGAGAGTATATGTCACTTCCAAAGTCACCTTTCAATATCCTTGCCTTGATAATATTCCATAATACATTAAATAGGAAACTTTCATTGACTTTGTTGAAAGCTGATCAGGAGAAGATTTATGTTGGCCTGGTAATTGTTATCTTTTCACAGGTAGTTTTAAAAGAAACAAACCACAGAGGGCAAGCACAAAGAAAGAAAAAGTCTGTAATTCCACTCAGCTATGTCCTGAATAAAACGAATGCCTGAGAATTCCCAAAGAGAAAGTGGGCTGGAGCTCAGGAATATATTCCAAGATGTAGCTGGTTAGAAACACATACATTTATTTTCTTTATTTACTTCAATTTTTTCTAATAATTGGGATAGTTTTAATTTGGATGAGAAATACATTTTTGGAACTAAAAACGAGAAAAATGGCTCTAATTTCAAAACCCAAACATATGGTGAATTTAGCATTTTCCTATCTCTTTCTTCACACTTATGGAAGCCATGGAGTCGTGATGAGTGGCAGAATCATCTAGTGGACCCATTCTTTCTCACTCAGGGCAAATCCTTTTTATTAGTTCTGCAAAAAAAAAAAAGAAAGAAAGAAAAGAAAAGAAAACACAGCGAAACAGCTTGGTTGGTCTTGACAACCTTTTAAGGCTGCCCTCCCCCTCCTGTGAGGCCAAGTGATTGACTACCCTGGTCTTTGAAATTTTCCACATCTCTTGAAGTAAATGAAGCTGCTCAGCCCCTGGATTATACATAGAAGTTACAGATAAACAAATAAAGCCACACCCTAATTGAAAACCATGAAAATAAGCCAGCCAGCCTCAAAAGTTATCCACCGTTTTTCCACAGGTTCAGATCCTACTGGTAAAACTTGAAGTCCGTGGAAAACAAATGGGATTACCTTTTAACGTGCCATCTGCTATGATCCAGAAGTAAAGACCATGTAATCGTCAAATGAAGAATGATGACTAGACACCAAAAACACAATGGTGAGTACACAGGACGCCAGTCAGACCAGATGTCCTGGATGTCCCAGGTGGGATAGAGAGTGGCTTCCTGCTTGTTCTCTTAAACAGATCACTAGTGAACCGAGGGGACTATAAGGCAGGGGATGTGAAGATATAATGACACTCCTGAAGATCAAGCATTACCTACTGCCAAGAAACCATGGTATTCATGGGCTTGGAGGATTCTAGAAGGATCCCATTGGCTGGCCACACAGTGCCTGGCAAACCCATGGATTCTGGATGTATGGTGTATCTGTGACCTCATTTTGTCTTTCCTTTTCATGACTCCAAGTTACCTTTTTACCTGTAGAAGAGCAACAGTCCTGTGAACTTCGTATAATATGTACTTGCCATTCCTTCCATTACAATGCTCACTCCTCAGATAAGCACATGCCTCTATATCCATGCATTGCCTCTACAGAGAGACCCCTTCACTCTATTTAAAAACCTTCTTTTACTGATCTCCAACTACCTGTTTAAATCTCCCTAAAACATTTATCTACATGCTTGTACCTGTAAATTTGATTTTATTAAAAAAAAAAAACAGTGAGATGATGAAATTATTACAGAGATTGAAATAGGATCATTCCATGATTGGCAGAGTGATACCTCTATCCAATGATGACTGTCATTGTAGAAGACTGTGTGAAAACTGGGAGGCAGAGATTGGAATGTTACAGCCACAACTCAGACAATACCTGTAGCTACTAGACACTCTAAGGAGCTTTGGGAATGGAGTACAGTTATGCTGGCTCCCTAGATTTGGGGCTTGTAGCCTCCAGAACAGAGGGAGAGGTTTTATGCTGTCTTGTCATCATGTCTCTGGTAATTTGCTCTAGCATTCCAAGGAAATGAAAGCATTTGTCTGCTGCTTTCCCTTACTATCCTGCTGTGTCTCATGTGCTGTTTATTTGCTCATTGGTCTGTCCTTTGGAGTGTGAAGACAGAGTTTAAGTGTGATTTTTTTCAATGCCCAGAACACAGCATTCCCGTAATAAGAAAAGAAAGTGAGCATCTAAGTAACCCCTGACACTTCTGCTCTGCTGCCCTTCAGTTCTGGAACAGACTACACAGTGCCACCCCAAGTGCCCTTAGCTGTCCTAAGAATACAATACCAGTCACACATTTCTTTACGCCTCTATATTCCTGCACTACTACAGGAAACATTACAAATCCTTCCAAAATAACTTTGAACTTCACTTATTTGGAGATATTGCTATTTAAGAAATGCCACTGTCACTCAATTTTCCAAAATATGTCTGGATTAAGAAATTGCACAAGACAAAAGTTACTAGCCTCAATTAATGTTATTAAAACAAGTTTGGGGCTGAAGATTTTCTGGCTTAGTGTGAGGATGTTACTTTGGATTTCTTTTCTTCTTCAACAGAGCCAGCATGCAGAAGCTGAAGTATGCCACATGGTGGCTGCTGCTGCTGCAAGAGTCACCGTCAAGGTTAACAAGTATCTGTTTAAAAGAACAGTACAGACAGGAAGAGCAATGATCCTGCTGACTCTGTCAGTGATAAGCAGAGAGATGCTGCTCTGTGTACAAAGGCATTCATTCGTGTCACTATGGGCTGCCAGGCATGCATGAACATGAAGACCTGTCTGCGATAGGGGAGGTGAAGGAGACAAGAGGGGGAGCCTCCCGTGCCTGGATTTTCCTTAAGCTGTACAGGCTTGACTCTGGCCATACAAGTGTTCTTGCTTAGAAGAAACAAGGGAAAAGGCAGCCACAACCATTTTAATTGAGCAGGAAGTTAGATAACTACACAAGGAGGAATAATTGAAAGTAGGATCACTCCAGGTGGAAATCATAGTATGTGCAGGAGAAAATGTACCTTTTCTGGAGAAGACAAGGAAGACTCAAGAAGAGAGTAGAAGAGACAGGGGGGGGGGGGCAACACTTAAAGGGGATCATTCATGACAGGCATTTGATTGCCATGGTTTTAGGTACTCTCATGGCAACTTGCTGTGTAGATCAGGCCAAAAAGACTCTGAGAATTTAAGTGACTTTCCCATATCACAAGTTAAAGCAATTGTGATATGAAGCCAGGAGGATCCGCAGCATCCATCTGTCTGCCTATATCAAATAACATGTATAAATTGCTTTTTCTTCATAAAAGAAATTTGTCCTGATTTTCAAAAGTATTCTGACCTTGTGATTAACAGAAATACTACTTACAAATACCTAACCCTATCTCATGAATATCACAAAAGAAAAGTAGTTAACTATATACTTGGGCACCTAAGAACTACCCAGGATGAGGCAGATTATGTGCTAGGTGACAAAAAAAAATGACTCAAGGTGGAAATTTTTGGATTCACTTCTTACCTCTGTGACTTTGAATAAAACAAGTACATACTCAGAGATACTTTTACTCATCAAGTTGATGGGATTAACATTCATAATGTTATTCAAAATAAGGCAATCAGCACCTGTTCCACATTGTCTGCAGATGCCATTACTGGTTATTATAGCTGAGAATTAAAAGCAATTAGAAAATATATGTATTCCAGGATCATAAATCTAAAAAGCTGTAACATGTGGGAGACAAAGGTGGCTGTCAACATTGGGGAAAATTAGGAGGCAGAGCTCGGAAGAATGCCTAAAGAAGACTAGAAGTCAGACTATTAGGAGTCCATGACTGATTTCTCCAATCAACCTATGTAAGATACAGTATGATAAATCACTTAGTAAGGCACACAGGGATTTGATAGCCACAATAGTTAATCTTGTCCTCTTGATGGGATTTAGCATTATCCAGAAGTTATACTTCCAGGTATGTCTGTGAAGGAGTTTCTGAAGAGATTTAACTATAGTGGGAAGACCCACCATGAATATAAACATCATTATCACATGTGCTGTTATCCTGGGCTGAAGGAAAATAGGAGGAAGCTAGCTGGTCACTCATCTCTCTCTGCTTCCTGAAGACAAATGAAGCATGACTAGCCACCTATCTATCATTCATTATGCGTTTCCTCCCATGATATTATCCCCTTAAACCACAATCCAAAATAAGTCCTTCTTTACATTGCTTTGTCACAGCACAGGAAAAATAACTATCATGATAGCTATTAAATTTATGATTGCTATATACATCCTTTACATGATTATATGATTATGTGAGAAGTACTATTCAGATTAAAATACTTTAAAAACACCAGCTCATATACCCACTGTAAAACAAGCATATTGGAATGTGTTAGAATTTGGAACATTTATAGTAAAGCTTCACATTTAGTGATGCGAATGTAAATTAAATCATTCATCTGACACATAGAATGTAAATAAAACATCATTGCTTCTCTTCTTGTCATTGTCTCCTGCACTGATCCTGTCATTGATTGATGCATATTTCGAAATATAAAGTATCAGCACCACATCCTTTTCACTGACTGAATTATCTAAGACCTTGTAAAGTTTGGTCTGTTGGCCATTTCCTCGGGTCACTACATTTTATTCTGTGATTTCAGATATTGTCTGATAGTTGGAAATATATCTCAGAAATTGAAAATAATAGCAATATTTTATGCTACCCTTGTTTCCACGGATTCATTCCTGAGACACATAGACTTAAAGGCTTTTAAATTTTTCCTTGTATTATCTTCACAGATGTCAATATACTTACTAAATTTCTGCTTAGGAGTTACCTATGATTCCAAAGACAGAAGCTACAAATTTATTCAGTAATAGCCCTTCCAAATTATTTTTTCTTTATTTTTTAAGTTATATATCTAGATGATATTTTTAGTGATTAATTCTACTTATAAATTCAAATATCAGGTTTATGCTGTTCTGCTGTGGATATCGCTCTGTGTAAATAAAGTTCTGATTGGCCAGTGGCCAGGCAGGAAGTATAGGCAGGACAAAAGAGAAGAGAATTCTGGGAAGTAGAAGGCTGGAGGGAGATACCACCAGCCGCCGCCATGAGAAGCAACATGTAAAGACACTGGTAAGCCACAAGCCATGTGGCAAAGTATAGACTAACAAAAATGGGTTAATTTAAGATAGAAAAGGTAGATAACAAGCAGCCTGCCACGGCCATACAGTTTGTAAGCAATATAAGTTTTTGTGTGCTTTCTTGGTTGGGACTGAGCGACTGTGGGACTGGCGGGTAAGAGAGATTTGTCCTGACAGGGCCAGGCAGGAAAACTCAAACTACACTGTTCTTTACTATTCTGACCTTACTGGTACTGGAGCTCGACTACTCAGTCTATATAGGATATGAATAATGAAACCCTTACCTCTATGTCTCCAACTCTCAGTTCTATCACAAACTTTTATATCATCAAAATTAATACTATTTATAGACTATCTGATAGACAATTACATGGTTGGGCTTGCCCGGCGGACCGCCTAACTATTTCCGGTGTAGAATAGCCATCTCCGGGTCAGACATCTCGCGGGACCAGGACTCTGTGGCCTTACGTGGTTGCGTAAAGCGCGCGCGCAGCCATGTAATCTACACGCATGCGTGGAGTACCCACAGGAGTCCCTGTACGCATGCGCGGCCCAACCTTTAAAAAGCCGGCGCCATCTTGCGCGAGGCTCTCAGTCTCTCTCTGTCTCTCTCTCCCCATGTGTGTTTCACCCAGGCCTGTCACCTCTATCCTCTTTAATAAAACTCTCCAGTGGTTCTGTCGTGTTCGGGACGTGTTCCTAAAGCGCACATAAATACTAACACTATCTTGAAATAGCATTCTGTGAGCTTTGACAGTAGGTTAAGCACTAACACTAAATAACAGTAAATTTACCGTAGTTAGTATACTGTGAGGAGCTATGATAAGCAGCAGTAAAGCTTTATCCTTCCCATGGGTCAAAGCCATTCAAAAGTGAGGTAACTGTCTTAGTTATGGTTTCTATTGACATGAAGAGATACCATGAGCACGGCAATTCTTATAAAAGAAAGCATTTAATTGGGGCTGGCTTACAGTTTCATTAGTCGTAATCATCATGGCAAAACATTGTGGTAATATTGTGTTCCGCAAAATATTGTGCATCCAAATAAACTTATCTGGGGTCAGAGAACAGAACAGCCACTAGATACAGAGGCCAGAAAATGGTGGCACACACACTTTAATCCTAGCATTCCAGAGGCAGAGATCCATATGGATCTCTGTGAGTTCAAGGCCACACTGGAAAAAGCCAGGCAAGGTAACAAAAGCCTTTGATCCCACAAAGTGAGCCTTTAATCCCAGGAAGTGATGGCATAAAGCAGAAAGGTATATAAGGCGTGAAAAGAAGGAACTGGCTAGTTAAGCTTTTAGGCTTTTGAGCAACAGTTCAGCTGAGATTCATTCTAGATGAGGACTCAGAGGCTTCCAGCCTGAGGAAACAAGATCAGCTAAGGAATTGGCAAGGTGAAGTGGCTGTGGTTTGTTCTGCTTCTCTGATCTTCCAGCATTCACCCCAATGTCTGGCTCAGTTTGTTTTTATTAATAAGACCCTTTAAGATTTGTGCTACAAAACATGGCAGCATACAGGTAGACATGGTGCTAGAGAAAGAATTGAGGTTTCTACATCTTGATCCACAAGCAACAGGAAGAAAACTGTGTCCCACATTGGTCCTAGCTTGAACAAATGAGATGGCAAACACACCCCCACAGTGACACACTTCCTCTAACAAGGTCCTACCAACTCAAACAAGGCCAAGCATTCAAGCACCTGAGTCTATGAGGGCCATACCTATTCAAACCATAACAGTATCCCAGACTAGGAATCAAGAGTTACTCTCTGTGGAGACATGGAATTAGCAGAGTATGACATTTCTTTGTGATCTACTTGGGTCATGTCTTTCTTAGCATAGTTTTTGTTTTATTTGTTCTTCTGAAATTGGAAATTGGCACGCTTCAGGTAGTTCATAACTGTCAATTGCCACTTTTTCTCTCTCTGTTTTTCTGCTAAGGGAAGCTATCCTGGGGTTTCTAAGTGGACAGGCTTGCAGACTGATTAGACAACAGAGGGAGCAAGTGTTCTGAAGCCCTCTAAAGCTAGATCAGTAAAGATTCTATTCTGGGATACCCACCTCTCACCAGCATCCCTAATTTTTCTGATAAAGTTTATCCAATTGATATATAGTGGCTGAAAGCAAGGCCTCTAGGTTTCATCCAAAGATAAATTCTGAATTGCCAATGCCTTTGTTCTGAAATAGAAAAATCAATGAGATGTCTACCAAGAGTAAGTGCTTGTTAGATTCAGTGTGAACCAATTCTTTATTTTCTGTCCATTTTATTCTCATCTCTGATAATGTCAGATCCCAGGTACAGAATCTTCCAGTCAGATTTCCAGACAAATGATATTTTAACTTTCACTTCTATCCTCTCTGGTGATAGCACCTGTAGCTGGAAGTTTTCCTGTATCCTGGTTTGGCCTATGGTCAGGACAAATCTCTCTCAACTGCTGGTCCTGTAGCTTCTTGGTCCCAAATAAATGCACACAGGCTTATATTATTTTTAAACTAGCTAGCTCTTTTATCTTAAATTAGCCCATAACTATTAATCTATGTATCACCATATGTTCCATGGCTTTACCTGCTGACCCTTGGGCGACTCACTGGTGTCTCCTCTGCCTCTTCTTTCTCTTCCTGTCTATCTTTTTAGATTTCCCACCTGCCTCTAAGCTGCTTTGCCATAGGCCAAATGGCTTTATTTATCAGCTAGTCACAGCAACATATATTCACAGCATACAGAAATACACTCCCCCATCAAGTACCTTTAACAATCACTCATCAGTATGTCTAAATATATATCCAGAATTTTAAATCATTTAAATAGGGCACCTGTGGTCACCTCCATCCCTTCCGTAACCTCTGCTTTTCTATGTCTACTCCTCTTGGGTATTTATAGAGAGCTTGTAATGGATTTGGGAAGGAAAAAGGAAAGAGGCCTGTGAGAAAAGAGAGGAGGTAAATCCCGAATTTGACGTTTTTTATTGGAAGACAATTAATACTATAATAAATGGCATTCAGAAATGTGCAAGAATTGCTAGAATGATGTATGTATCCATGCTTTTATTCTATTTAATTTGCTACTATCAGTCTAAAACAATCTTAAAATTAAAAAGTATAACAGCATCTAAACTGTAGACTCATATTCTCCAAATATATAGATATTTGAATTTAAATTTAATAAAGTCAGCTCAAGTTTGAAAGTCATTCCCCAGTCACCTGAATCATTTTTACGTGTAGGAGATCACCTGTGGATACCATCTACTGTGTTACACAGTAAAGTCAAGGGCAAAATATTCTAGTGGACAGAAATTTTTCTCCAGAAATCTCAGAATGGATGTGTCAGGAAAGAATTAATTCACTGAAAAGCAACTGATGCAGCATGGAACTGGTCTCCCTCTCTTCTCTTTGCTTTTCTTTTGTAATTCTGGATTTAAATGCGCCTGAATGAGTTTTCAGAAGGAAGTCCGCTTTCCACAGCCCTTTGCTGATCATATGTACTGACTGTGGTGGCTACTTGACATGAAGATGAGAGAGCTGTGATAGTCTTCAGGGCCTCCTGGGAGTCAAAAAGTAGGTTCTCAGGGTGTTTACACTGAACATACTGGCTCACAAATGTTGAGAGTCTTAAATTATCCCTGAAAACTATCTAACACAACAACCCTGGAGAGGAATTTGGCGAGGACTCTGTTCTGTGTTCATTCAGAGTCTAAGGCCATCAGTGAGGTAGTGCTAATGACAACCTGTGTCATCATCCAGGAACCTCTCTATAAATATCCAACTTCTAAACCTAGAGAAGATAAAGAAGACTTCTGACCTGCCCCAAGTCCTAGGGCTGTTCTACTTTGCTATACATAGTTTTTTGTGGTATATTGAGTAATGTCAAAATAGGAATCAATGTATAGACAGATATTTTTATTGATTCAGAGACAATGAAAAGTGAGATCTTGCTTGCAACTTGGATTTTAACCCTACCTCCCTCTGATTATATGCCTGCAAATTAGGGAAAATGTGCTGTAAAAACAAGATACAAGTAGACAACATGCTATTGCTGGGTTAGCTTTTTGAGGGTTTTGAATGATATATTCCAGAATTATAAAACTAAAGAGATTGCATGTGTCTCAAAATCATGTCCCATAGGAAAGAGTCAGGGGATTGGCATATTGGACTTGTGAAAAAAAAAAAAAAAAAGATGTTGCACTGTCCTCTCCTTTCCTCTTTATGACCTTATACATTATCTAAAAATCCACATGCTCAAATGGTAGAAGTCTAGTCTCTTGAATAATGCAACTCTTTGTCCCTTAAACAATATACATTAAACAAAATGGCATTCTAATTAATGTACTAGTATGGATTTTTAATGCAAAAAGTTATAGCTATAATTTAGATCATGAATGTCCTCCATAGATTCCTATGTTAAAGGCTCCATCTCTAGCCTATGGTGCCACTGAGAAATGATAGAAGTGTGTGTGTGTGTGTGTGTGTGTGTGTGTGTGTGTGTGTGTGTGTGAAGACATATGTTCCCCTGCTAGAGTACATAGACAAAAATGTGTCCCACTTTATCACCCTCTACATTATTCCTTTGAGACAGAATCTCTCACTGAATCTGTTGCTAGGCTGGCAGATTTCAGCAACAATTCCCAAATATCTTCCTATCTTCAACATCTCCAACACTGAATTACAGACACCCATACAGCAACAAACAGCTTTTTACTAGCATGACAATGATGCAAACTCAGGTCCTCATGCTTGAGTAATAAGGATTACTACACAATGAAGCCATCCCCTATGTACCAGAAAAGTTTTGGAATCTTTAAAATGTAGTGGAGTTAGTGGCAGGACATTAGACCACTGGGACATGCCCTTAAAAGAGACAATAAGACCCAAGCCCCTCTATGTTTCTCCTGATTGCTTCTGAGTCTTTATACATATGAGCAGCCTACTTCATCACATATGACAAATACAATGTTCTATGTAACTACAAGCCCAAAACAGTAGAAAAAGCAACAGTAGACTGAGACATAGTAAGTGCTTTCTTCTTATAAATGATTGTCTCAAGTATTTCATCACAGTAACAGAAAACTACATATACTGACATGTTGCTTTACTATTTTTCTATTTCTCCCTCTAAAATGAATTACAATTTGGTTTCAATTTGTTAGTAAGGTGATAAGTGATAAGCCATGATATATTTTTACATAAATTGGTTAGCCCTTCATAGGATTTGATCATATTTTTCAGTGAAACAAACTGATAACATTGGAAACCTGTATTCAAGTCTACTACAAATCTTACACAGATCAAATTTGTCAGAAGATGTTCAATTTCCATTTTTTAGGTGTTCAAGCCTGACACACAAAGGCATGCCATATAAGTTAGCAGTGCCAATATCATATATAGCTAAGATACTGAAAGGTTGAAGAAAGCAGAAAGATATATCCTCTAGTGCAAACAGAATGAATCAAGTGAAGGTCTTGTTCAGAATTTGGACATTTTAAACAATGATGTCTTTATCTACTACACTCTGCT